>NW_026916779.1:19586-59921 GCF_035046485.1 Aedes albopictus
CGTGGATGTCACAAACTTAGGTACCGGCCAGAGTGGACGCGCAACGCGGCGCGGCGCGGAAATTTGCACGCAAAGGAATAACAATCAATAATAAGGAGCTGTCAAATCGTATGGGGAATCCGCGTCGCGTCGCGTGACGCGTCCACTCTGGCCGTACCCTTAGGTGACAAAAATATCTACACGGTAAAAAATCTGCACTGTGATCAGGGGGGACGACACTAGTTTTTAAGCCGACTTTTTCAATAATATCCGCAACAATGTCATACCAACCTTATTAATTTGTTTTTACCCAAATAATCCCTGCACATCCCTATTTATCCGCTTTTATCCTCATCCAACCACAAAAAAGCCAAAAAAAGTCGCTCTGGTTGTCAAAATCTTTTTGCGACTTTTTTGTTTGTTTATGTATTTTTCTTCCAATTTTTCATCGAAGAGTTCAGTTCTACAAAATCGAACTTGCGAAACCAGCGGTGATTGTGGTAGGTGCCTGGGCTTTTGTGAGTTCATCCGAAACAGTTACGGTGAACTGTTTGGAGCTGGCTGGAGGAAACAAGGGTAAGTTTTAAGAAAGTCTTTGTAATGTTTCTTTTTTTTTCTGGTGCTAACACAGTTTGACATTGCTTTGCAGGATTAGGGAACCTTCTCCAAAGTGTACAACTGTTATGTTCCTGGACAACTGCGAGCAATTCCAGTGAGGAGAATCATGTCCCGTTTCGGGAACCCTATTTGTGCCTCGCGATTAATGCTCCTGTTTCACCGTAGGAAGATCCGCTGCAAAAGTTCCTTTTCCCGGAGATGTTCCGAGGCCCGGAGTGGGACGCGTCACAAATCGAGAATGCCTGCGTCAATGTCAGCACGTCACTGCAGTTCCAGTCGCAATGGCCCGAGCTGGGAGAGCCGCTGCCGTTGCCGAATGCTGCTCGGTTAGGCGTGGTCCTGCATTTTCAAAATTCAAAGGGCGCTGAAGTTCCAAAAGAAGGTGAAGGCCAGCAAGGACCCCATCATTGTGGAGCTCTTTTGCGACGTAAGTAATGAGAGCATTGGTATCATTTCTGATTCTGACAATAATTCGCTTTTTTCTTGCACTAGGTGGTGCGGATTATGCCGGATGGCGAGCAAAAATTAAAGATTAAGCTGGTCCTCCTTGGCCGATCTGGTGCTGGACTACGATGTGATTTTAATTCGTGTTGATGGTGATCCGTAATAGGAAAGATGAGCAGCGTCAGGTGGGACTACAGAATGAGAAGCAATGCCCGCTTCTTATCATTGAAAGTGCTCCTTGGCAGGAAGTGAGGCTCGCCGCAGGTCAATAAGAACTGTCGCTTTCTTGAAGCCGGTCGAATGGGTTCGAACTGGTGTATGTACATTTTCCCGTGTTGTGTTTTCAAATGAAAAGATATTTAATAAATTAATATAAACAAATCAAGAACTTCAGTTGTGCTTCTGTATTCTATTCATGAGTTATTTTTGTATATGGAGACACAAAACAGAAATAGGATTCTAATTGCGAGTAATTACTTTTCCAATTGTGCTCATTCTGCGAATGGAGTGACGTGAGAAAAGTCGGAGTCGTATATCGAGGTGAGAAATCTCGACTCGAA
This sequence comes from Aedes albopictus, assembly GCF_035046485.1. Taxonomy (NCBI): domain Eukaryota; kingdom Metazoa; phylum Arthropoda; class Insecta; order Diptera; family Culicidae; genus Aedes; species Aedes albopictus. The sequence goes on from NW_026916779.1 coordinate 21,188, forward strand.
TTAGGTGACTCTCCATTTGATTTACACGGCGAGTCACTTCATTCGAGAGTGGATTCCTCATCTCGATATACGACTCCGACTTTTCTCACGTCACTCCATTCGCAGAATGAGCACAAATTACATATACAGGTGTTTTGTACCATAACATGACGTTGTTCCTGGCCTCCAGAAGTGAACTGGATTGAATGTATAATTCTCGCATCACTATGCAATTTGGGTGGACTTGGTGAACCTAAATAGAACATGAATCCTTATGGCCATCTAAGGCCTCCAGAAGTGAACTGGTTTGAATGTATAATTCCTGCATCACCATGCAATTTGGGTGGACTTGATGAACCTAAATAGAACATGAATCCTATGGCCATCTAAGGCCTCCAGAAGTGAACTGGGTTAAAGTATTATTCCTGCATCACCATGCAATTTGGGTGGACTTGGTGAACCTAAATAGAACATGAATCCTATGGCCATCTAAGGCCTCCAGAAGTGAACTGGGTTAAAGTATTATTCCTGCATCACCATGCAATTTGAGTGGACTTGGTGAACCTAAATAGAACATGAATCCTATGGCCATCTAAGGCCTCCAGAATTGAACTGGTTTGAAAGTATAATTCCTGCATCACCATGCAATTTGAGTGGACTTGGTAAACCTAAATAGAACATGAATCCTTATGGACATCTAAGGCCTCCAGAAGTGAACTGGTTTGAATGTATAATTCCTGCATCACCATGCAATTTGGGTGGACTTGATGAACCTAAATAGAACATGAATCCTATGGCCATCTAAGGCCTCCAGAAGTGAACTGGGTTAAAGTATTATTCCTGCATCACCATGCAATTTGGGTGGACTTGGTAAACCTAAATAGAACATGAATCCTTATGGACATCTAAGGCCTCCAGAAGTGAACTGGTTTGAATGTATAATTCCTGCATCACCATGCAATTTGAGTGGACTTGGTGAACCTAAATAGAACATGAATCCTATGGCCATCTAAGGCCTCCAGAAGTGAACTGGGTTAAAGTATTATTCCTGCATCACCATGCAATTTGGGTGGACTTGGTGAACCTAAATAGAACATGAATCCTTATGGACATCTAAGGCCTCCAGAAGTGAACTGGGTTAAAGTATTATTCCTGCATCACCATGCAATTTGGGTGGACTTGGTGAACCTAAATAGAACATGAATCCTTATGGACATCTAAGGCCTCCAGAAGTGAACTGGTTTGAATGTATAATTCCTGCATCACCATGCAATTTGAGTGGACTTGGTGAACCTAAATAGAACATGAATCCTATGGCCATCTAAGGCCTCCAGAATTGAACTGGTTTGAAAGTATAATTCCTGCATCACCATGCAATTTGAGTGGACTTGGTAAACCTAAATAGAACATGAATCCTTATGGACATCTAAGGCCTCCAGAAGTGAACTGGTTTGAATGTATAATTCCTGCATCACCATGCAATTTGGGAGGACTTGATGAACCTAAATAGAACATGAATCCTATGGCCATCTAAGGCCTCCAGAAGTGAACTGGGTTAAAGTATTATTCCTGCATCACCATGCAATTTGGGTGGACTTGGTGAACCTAAATAGAACATGAATCCTTATGGACATCTAAGGCCTCCAGAAGTGAACTGGGTTAAAGTATTATTCCTGCATCACCATGCAATTTGGGTGGACTTGGTGAACCTAAATAGAACATGAATCCTTATGGACATCTAAGGCCTCCAGAAGTGAACTGGTTTGAATGTATAATTCCTGCATCACCATGCAATTTGAGTGGACTTGGTGAACCTAAATAGAACATGAATCCTATGGCCATCTAAGGCCTCCAGAAGTGAACTGGGTTAAAGTATTATTCCTGCATCACCATGCAATTTGGGTGGACTTGGTGAACCTAAATAGAACATGAATCCTTATGGACATCTAAGGCCTCCAGAAGTGAACTGGTTTGAAAGTATAATTCCTGCATCACCATGCAATTTGAGTGGACTTGGTGAACCTAAATAGAACATGAATCCTTATGGACATCTAAGGCCTCCAGAAGTGAACTGGTTTGAATGTATAATTCCTGCATCACCATGCAATTTGAGTGGACTTGGTGAACCTAAATAGAACATGAATCCTATGGCCATCTAAGGCCTCCAGAAGTGAACTGGGTTAAAGTATTATTCCTGCATCACCATGCAATTTGGGTGGACTTGGTGAACCTAAATAGAACATGAATCCTTATGGACATCTAAGGCCTCCAGAAGTGAACTGGTTTGAAAGTATAATTCCTGCATCACCATGCAATCTGGGGGGACTTGGTGAACCTAAATAGAACATGAATCCTATGGCCGTCTAAGGCCTTCAGAAGTGAACTGGTTTGAAAGTAGGTATGCATCACCATGCAATTTGGGTGGACTTGGTGAACCTAAATAGAACATGAATCCTATGGCCATCTAAGGCTTCCAGAAGTGAACTGGGTTGAAAGTATGCACAACCATGCAATTTGGGTGGACTTGGTGAACCTAAATAGAACACGAATGCTTATGGACATCTAAAGCCTCCACAAGTGAACCAGTTCCAAAAGTATAATTCGCTTGGGTTTATTCGGATGTTTTGCAGTTTCCAGCGAAACCACCCGCTGAACACCTGCCCCCACCCCCCTCCATACACCAACAATTGTTTTTATTGAATACTTAAACATAATGCACATACATGTTACGATTCAGAGGTATGACGGTTGTTTTGTAATAAACGTAGGGGATTGGAACAGAATTATAATAGACGATGACCGCTCCTGCTACTACTGCTGAGCGATTGTCATCCTTCAGGAACGGATCTGCGACCGGAAGTAATGTCATGCGTCACTTCCCTCATTTTATTTCTTGGACTTTTTGCTCTTGTGATGGTGCGAGTTGTCCCTGCTTTCGTCGCACGATCGTTTTATTACTACTGCAGCTGCTACTGCTCTTGTGTTTGTCGCTGTGGTTGCTGCTGTAATGCTTACTGCTTCCTGTCGCTGCTGGGGTGCTTATCCTTGCTGTGCTTGTCGCGGCTGCTGCTCTTGACCGAACTTGGTAAGAGAGATAGAGGGTTCGATTTAAGATCTTTGAATTGAAAATTTAGGTGTAACAGTAAATGAGTTCCTGAAGAAGTCCTCACAATGACCGAAACGTTGGACAAAAAAAAATCTTTTCAGAGACGAAAACAACACAAACACATAAAACAATGTGATAGAAGCAAAACAATTCAACCAAGTTTAAGTTCCTTGACCTAAGAAAAAGTATTATACTAATAGGTTACCGTTACGAATAAATATATAAATACAAATACTAAGCCCATTATCGATCTCGTTTGAAAACGGCATGCGTTCAATAAATAATTATTATGCAGTGTTAGCAAGCGAAAAGAATCTAGCATATAGCAATCTAGTGTAGATTTCTTTACCTCCGGTAAGCCAGGCTTACCCATATAGTTAAGCCAGGTTGACGCTTAAGCGGGAGTGAAAAAATCGACCCTTACACACGTACATCTACGTAGATGACATCCCTATTCTCCCCCAAGAGGATTGTTTGCAACCAACATCAGCCAGGTGAATTTACATCATAATATTGCGACATTGGCCCTTATGAAAAATCAGTGTCGATATGTTACTTACCTATAATGGAACCGTTTCTTTGACGATGTCCGGCCGCCCACGTAATCATCCTTGTCGCGGTTGCGATCCTCCTCGCAGCCTCCTGTTTCAGATCGGACCAATCCTTTCCAGATTCTTCAAGTCGGACTCATCTTCATCGTCTGCTCCGCCGGAAAACGTCACTTGATTCGCCACCTTTTGGTAGAAATCCAGCCCTGTTTCGCAACTATTCGGCGCCCCAACTTTGGCCCAGGACTCCGTGCCACCGGGTGGCCCATATGTCCGCTTCCATCATCTGTTTGTGCCCCTGGAGCTTGTCCACTTGAGTACGATTGAGAACCACCATTGCCCTGTCGAATGCTTCCTGTGCTTCCAACTACTCCGGGCTCAACGGCACATCCGCGCCATCGACTTCCGGCGACATCCGATTGATCTACGATCTCACCCTCCATCTTCTGAATCATCCGCTCGGACTGTCCAGCAGCTCGTTCAGCATCTCCGACTCTCTTTATCCTACGAAAAATCCAGCGTCTTGACAATCTATATCGCTACAAATCATCCGATAATCATACTCAGCCTTCTCCTTCTTAACCCCAGCGGATTCCTTCTGGACCAGCTTCCGATGACTTTCTTTGGTTGGAACCTGCGACGTTGGAACTCTCATCCTTCACTGCCGGTTCTTCCGTGTCCGTCTTAGATTTACCATCGCGCTTAGATTTGCCCGCGGATTGCTGTCCCAGCGGCAATTCAAGCTGGCTCCAAACAGCATTAGGGGCCGTCCATATACCACGTGGACAGAAAACTCATGGTTTTTGACCCCTTCCCCCCTCCCCGTGGACAAGCGTGGACTTTTCATTGACCCCTACCCCCCTCCCCCAATGTCCACGTGGACATCCGAAAAAAAGTTTTTTTTTTCATATTTCTAAAATAAAAATGGAAAAAATGATTTTGAAAAGTATTTTTTATATTGTTTTTTTTTTCTTTGTAAACAATGTTGAAATTAAAATTGAAAACTTTGTTTAATACAAATATTATATAGCTTTACATAGAATACAAACAAGAAGCACAAATTAGGTACCACAGACAAACAGACGTAGCATTATGACATTTCCCATCGTACACCGAATTAAGGGTCTATTTAAAGATTTGATAGTTGGCCAACTGCCCACCCGTGGCGCTCGCATCGTTTTTGTTCGAGTTTGACGTTTGCCCACTACTGCCACCTAGATCATGGTCGGCCAAACTCAGTCCTTTTAGTATTGGGCGAACAGGTTTTCGGGAATATGATTTGAATCGAAAAATGTTCGTAGTGTTCTAGGTGGTGCGAATAGAAACGGTTTTATTTTTCAAGCTAGCTAACACACACCTACACACTTCCGGCACACAGCTTGTAAACACTCACGAGCGTTCAATTTTCTTGCAAGCCCCTCTCTCAGCGCGGTTGTCAAACACGCCGTCGCGACGCTGTTCGGAAATGGTAAACATGATTAATCCTCCTTTATTCCGATTTTGTTCTCGTGTTCAAAGTTTATTATTTTCCATTCGCGATGGAAATTTTCATGGATAGTTGTTACAAAATTAGCTAAAATAGGCTCAAAACAATGTTTATCCTTTTCCTTGCTTTCCAACGGCTTGACAGCGGCAAATGGAGATATTGTGACAACAGTTTTTATTATATCCGCAGCACCTAGATAACAATACTCTTCAATCAATCACACAGGTTCAACAAGGTTTAACATAACCTCCATCTTCAATGTTTGGCTCCCGATGTTTGGCTCCCGATGAGAGAGCATATTGAGTCAGTCCGCGACACTCAGGTAGTGTTACGTCTGTTTGTCTGTGTAGGAACCTACAAGCACAGAGAACAGACATCCAAGTCCAATCTGAATTTTGTGCAAGGAATATTTCATCGGCAACACAAGTGGCAAAGGCGTGGCACTGCAATCGGTTAATTTCTCATACAAATGTAATTCACCACTTGAAATGTTTCAATTCACCACTGACTGTGGCAATATGGTATTTGGCGGCGCTCGTGTTTTCATCGTGTGTTGGTTTGCATCCTTACTGAAGTAAGGATTCAAATTCTTACACAACTTTAAGAATAAAGTTTGTTCTAGCCTGGATGTCTGTTCTCTGTGCTACAAGTTTTCAATATTGTTTTTAATTTAGCTTAATGTTTGTGAGAGTGTTGGTTCGATTCTTGCTCCAGTTGGTGAAAAATGTACGTCAAACGGAAAATTCTTCATCGGGTGTTTTTCGTGTAATGTCCATCGCCTAATGTTAGTGATTGTTCAATGCTTAGTCTGTACAAAAAAAAAGTTTTTGGGCTAATCCTGCAAATCCCTACAAGTGTTTTGAAACTTTGAAGTAGTTTAAAAATTTGATATGATACTTCGAAAAATCCATACAGGCCTTCAATGAAAATTTCCTGCCTGAAACACCAACATTTGCATGGTCTACATTCCATTTTAAATCACCAGAATCCTCGATGAAGAAAACTAAGTACCGTCGTTGGGGGTGAGAATGGGTCAAAAAAGGATACTCAAAGATTGTTTGTTAAATAACAAATGCAATTGAAGTCAGAATAACTTTTTATTTGGTATGTATACTCTCCTATGTGCTTATGATAGTTTAGCAAGAAAGTATCATATTAAATGAATTGCTTACTAAACTACAAATGATTGAAAATTGACCCAATCTCACCCCTTAGAGGGGGTGAGAATGGGTCAAAGTATTCAAAATCGCCTATTCAAAAATATAAGTTAATTTTATTGATCATATCTAGTAAAACTACTTGAAATACGATGTAATCATTACGAATTAAGACTTAGGTAATTTTAAAAGATGGTAAATCCGCCTAAAAGGGCTAATACATCCGAAAAAATGGTTGAAATTTGATAAAATAACGTTTGCATGTTGTATCGCCATTTTTAGCCACCATAATCATCCTCATTTAAAGTTTCAACCTCCATGAGAGGAGGGGGATTGCAATGAGGGAGGGGCGCATTGAAAGATTGATTAAAAAATATATTTTTAGTATACTGCATAAGACATGTTTAACCAAACCCTCAGTTATAAACTCTTACGTACATGATCTTTGGCCTCTATATAGCCAAAGCAAATCACTCCATCTCAAGATAGAGGGTCGATCAAATATTATGTTACACAACATTTCACATTATTAGAACCTCTCCCGCAATAACATTTAAAAAGATTTTTGAAAATTTTTTTTGAGCCCTAGCAAAACGATAGATTTATTCTTCTTTCTTCAGTATTTTCTATGTATTTTATGAATGATCCTTATATGACACTATTTTCGAAAAAAAAACGTGCTTTTATGAAGATACGGTAACATGGCACCACTCTAACGTCAAATGGGGACTCGAAAACTAGTTAAATTTTTAGATAAGTTTATGTGCACTCGATAATTTGCTTGACCCAATCTCACCCCCATTCTTAATATTTAGACATAGGGTCGAAAGTATTGACTTTTAAAATAAAAAGAGCAACGACAGCCCGTTTTTTTCATTGCATCAACCAGGTAATACCTACAGCTAACCACTTATAAGAAAATTTATGGTAAGGTACTTGTGTTAAACATTCCGAAGCAGAAATTTTTTCAGATTGATTTACTAGTAGCTTCATCATATAAGTTTAGCCACAAATTTAACAAAAAACGATTATTGCCAAACATTTTAATCTGCATCATGATGTGTAAAAACATCTCCTCTTTGGAATAATATAAAGTTTTCAATATAAATTAGCGATAGTTGATAAGCTATTTCAAATTTTATATTTCTCCGTTTTGACCCAATCTCACCCCCCAGACCCATTGTCACCCCCATCGACGGTAATTGGAAAATCTAATAATTTAAAACAAATGAGTCTGTGAATCAATACCACAATCCTTGAAGAAGTAACTTACAACTAAAAGACAATGTATAATAAAATCAAATGTACATAATTTGTTTCGTTTTAAGATTCTTGTTTCCTAATTTATATGTCAATGTTGTCCACGTGGACATTTGACGAACACCCCCACCCCCCTCTCCATGGACAAGCGTGGACTTTTCGATAACCCCCTCCCCCCTCCAAGCTGTCCACGTGGTATATGGACGGCCCCTTAGGAAAGCGTAGAGCAAAATAAAACCAGCTGCTGTGAAATATTCCGTTCTGCAACAATTTGTTTCACTTTTTGAAATTAAATCGTGGTTCGTTGTCGAACAAAGTGATGTTTATTATTGAGGAGGTAGAAGAAAAACACAAAAAATCTAAGCCTAAGTTTTCAATACGACGTATCTAACAATGATAAACGAAACCAAGAATTATTATCATTATTACGTTTTTATATTCTCGCAATATTTAATGGCATTTCATGTGTTGCTTATCGTCGCATGTGTCAAATAAAATGTTTGTCACATTGTTGTACTATTTAATCATACAATCGACGTGAACTACATTTGTTTGATTAAAACAATTTGAGTTCAAAGTTGAAAATATGATTACATGAGTAAAGCCCTTTTGAAATGCTATGGTATACTTCAAAAGCAAAAAAGCTTTTTTCAATCAAAATATCCGCTGAAAAGATGGAAAAGATACACCACCACGACGGAAGCGGTCTGTAGTTAGCCTCCATTTAGCCTCCAAAAATAATTTGCTGTTGTAGGGTTTTTGGAGGCTAACTACAAATCGTTGGAGGCTAACTTTTTGGGGCATTATAGGAAAAAACCAAGGACGCCAATCGAAAGATCAGCTCATTTCTAATCGGAAAACATATAAAAACTTTTAATTTTCCTTAAAAATAACGAGTTACAAACAAAAAACAATTTTTCCATAGTAACTTGCATGCAAGTTTGGAGGCTAACTACAAATCGTTGGAGGCTAACTATTTGGGGCCTTATAAAGCAAAACCGAGTACGCCAATCGAAAAATCAGATGATTTCCAATCAGAAAACATATAAAAAATTTTCATTTACCTTAAATATTACCAGTTTATTGAAGAAAAACAAATTTGTCCTAGAGACTGACATACAAATTTGGAGGCTAACTACAGAAATAATGAAAACCTTAAAAGGCTCAGGTTTTTGGCGGAATAAAGTCATAACCCGCAACTTGAAAGTTAGCAGGGACCCTGAGAAAGCGATTGACTTTAAGAAATTGAAAATCTGTGTTGGTTTACTAAAAAAATTTCAATAAAATACGGATTTTGCAATTTTGTTCATAGATTTATCAGATTTTCAAGAACAAGCCCCCACAAAAGTTTGGAGGCTAAGGTTTTGGCAAACCGAAAGGTCACAACCCGCATATTGGGAGTTAGCTGGGACCCTAAGGAAGCGTTTGCACCCAAGTATTTGAAAATCCATGTTTGTTTACTGAAAAAAAATCATGAAATACGGATTTTGCAATTTTGTTCGTAGATTGATCTGATTTTCAAGCACAAGCCCCCACAAAAGTTTGGAGGCTAAGGTTTTGGCAAACCGAAAGGTCACAACCCGCATATTGGGAGTTAGCTGGGACCCTAAGGAAGCGTTTGCGCCTAAGTATTTGAAAATCCATGTTTAATTACTGAAAAAAAATCATGAAATACGGATTTTGCAATTTTGTTCATAGATTGATCAGATTTTCAAGCACAAGCCCCCACAAAAGTTTGGAGGCTAAGGTTTTGGCTAACTGATAGGTCACAACCCGCATATTGGGAGTTAGCTGGGACCCTAAGGAAGCGTTTGCGCCCAAGCATTTGAAAATCCGTGTTGGTTTACTAAAAAAATTTCATAAAATACGGATTTTGCAATTTTGTTCGTAGATTGATCTGATTTTCAAGCACAAGCCCCCACAAAAGTTTGGAGGCTAAGGTTTTGGCAAACCGAAAGGTCACAACCCGCATATTGGGAGTTAGCTGGGACCCTAAGGAAGCGTTTGCGCCCAAGTATTTGAAAATCCATGTTTGTTTACTGAAAAAAAAAATCATGAAATACGGATTTTGCAATTTTGTTCATAGATTTATCTGATTTTCAAGCACAAGTCCCCACAAAAGTTTGGAGGCTAAGGTTTTGGCTAACTGAAAGGTCACAACCCGCATATTGGGAGTTAGCTGGTACCCTAAGGAAGCGTTTGCGCCCAAGCATTTGAAAATCCGTGTTGGTTTACTAGAAAAATATCATGAAATACGGATTTTGCAATTTTGTTCGTAGATTGATCTGATTTTCAAGCACAAGCCCCCACAAAAGTTTGGAGGCTAAGGTTTTGGCAAACCGAAAGGTCACAACCCGCATATTGGGAGTCAGCTGGGACCCTAAGGAAGCGTTTGCGCCCAAGTATTTGAAAATCCATGTTTGTTTACTGAAAAAAAATCATGAAATACGGATTTTGCAATTTTGTTCGTTGGTTGACCTGATTTTCAAGCACAAGCCCCCACAAAAGTTTGGAGGCTAAGGTTTTGGCAAACCGGAAGGTCACAACCCGCATATTGGGAGTTAGCTGGGACCCTAAGGAAGCGTTTGCGCCCAAGTATTTGAAAATCCATGTTTGTTTACTGGAAAAAATCATGAAATACGGATTTTGCAATTTTGTTCTTAGATTTATCTGATTTTCAAGCACAAGCCCCCACAAAAGTTTGGAGGCTAAGGTTTTGGCTAACTGAAAGGTCACAACCCGCATATTGGGAGTTAGCTGGGACCCTAAGGAAGCGTTTGCGCCCAAGTATTTGAAAATCCATGTTTAATAGGAAGCAATCAGTGAAGTACTAGATTGAAAGTAGTGAGCTGGATTTTTGTATGGTGAGATGATCAATTCTCCATTTCTGCAATAAAACGGTGCAAACAGCGTGGGTTATACGATTTCTTGCCTAATTTGATGATGTTTGAGCAAAAGTTTGAGTAACTGTGTTGTTCAAGTTGCAAGAAATAAATAATACAACAACACAGTTACCCAAACTTTTGCTCAAATAGCATCAAATTAGCGAAGAAATCATATAACCCACGCTGTTTGCACCGTTTTATTGCAGAAATGGAGAATTGATCATCTCACCATACAAAAATCCAGCTCACTACTTTCAATCTAGTACTTCACTGATTGCTTCCTATTACTGAAAAAAAACATGAAATACGGATTTTGCAATTTTGTTCGTAGATTTGTCTGATTTTCAAGCACAAGCCCCCACAAAAGTTTGGAGGCTAAGGTTTTGGCAAACCGAAAGGTCACAACCCGCATATTGGGAGTTAGCTGGGACCCTAAGGAAGCGTTTGCGCCCAAGTATTTGAAGATCCGTGTTGGTTTACTAAAAAAAAATTCATGAAATACGGATTTTGCAATTTTGTTCGTAGATTGATCTGATTTTCAAGCACAAGCCCCCACAAAAGTTTGGAGGCTAAGGTTTTGGCTAACTGAAAGGTCACATCCCGCATATTGGGAGTTAGCTGGGACCCTAAGGAAGCGTTTGCGCCCAAGCATTTGAAAATCCGTGTTGGTTTACTGAAAAAATTTCATGAAATACGGATTTTGCAATTTTGTTCTTAGATTTATCTGATTTTCAAGCACAAGCCCCCACAAAAGTTTGGAGGCTAAGGTTTTGACTAACTGAAAGGTCACAACCCGCATATTGGGAGTTAGCTGGGACCCTAAGGATGCGTTTGCGCCCAAGTATTTGAAAATCCATGTTTAATTACTGAAAAAAAAACATGAAATACGGATTTTGCAATTTTGTTCGTAGATTTGTCTGATTTTCAAGCACAAGCCCCCACAAAAGTTTGGAGGCTAAGGTCTTGGCAAACCGAAAGGTCACAACCCGCATATTGGGAGTTAGCTGGGACCCTAAGGAAGCGTTTGCGCCCAAGTATTTGAAGATCCGTGTTGGTTTACTAAAAAAAAATTCATGAAATACGGATTTTGCAATTTTGTTCGTAGATTGATCTGATTTTCAAGCACAAGCCCCCACAAAAGTTTGGAGGCTAAGGTTTTGGCTAACTGAAAGGTCACATCCCGCATATTGGGAGTTAGCTGGGACCCTAAGGAAGCGTTTGCACCCAAGTATTTGAAAATCCATGTTTGTTTACTGAAAAAAATTCATGAAATACGGATTTTGCAATTTTGTTCGTAGATTGATCTGATTTTCAAGCACAAGCCCCCACAAAAGTTTGGAGACTAAGGTTTTGGCTAACTGAAAGGTCACATCCCGCATATTGGGAGTTAGCTGGGACCCTAAGGAAGCGTTTGCGCCCAAGCATTTGAAAATCCGTGTTGGTTTACTGAAAAAATTTCATGAAATACGGTTTTTGCAATTTTGTTCTTAGATTTATCTGATTTTCAAGCACAAGCCCCCACAAAAGTTTGGAGGCTAAGGTTTTGCCAAACCGAAAGGTCACAACCCGCATATTGGGAGTTAGCTGGGACCCTAAGGAAGCGTTTGCGCCCAAGTATTTGAAAATCCATGTTTAATTACTGAAAAAAAATCATGAAATACGGATTTTGCAATTTTGTTCATAGATTTATCTGATTTTCAAGCACAAGCCCTCACAAAAGTTTGGAGGCTAAGGTTTTGGCAAACCGAAAGGTCACAACCCGCATATTGGGAGTTAGCTGGGACCCTAAGGAAGCGTTTGCGCCCAAGTATTTGAAAATCCATGTTTGTTTACTGAAAAAAAATCATGAAATACGGATTTTGCAATTTTGTTCTTAGATTTATCTGATTTTCAAGCACAAGCCCTCACAAAAGTTTGGAGGCTAAGGTTTTGGCAAACCGAAAGGTCACAACCCGCATATTGGGAGTTAGCTGGGACCCTAAGGAAGCGTTTGTGCCCAAGTATTTGAAAATCCGTGTTGGTTTACTGAAAAAATTTCATGAAATACGGATTTTGCAATTTTGTTCTTAGATTTATCTGATTTTCATGCACAAGCCCCCACAAAAGTTTGGAGGCTAAGGTTTTGGCAAACCGAAAGGTCACAACCCGCATTTTGGGAGTTAGCTGGGACCCTAAGGAAGCGTTTGCGCCCAAGTATTTGAAAATCCATGTTTAATTACTGAAAAAAAATCATGAAATACGGATTTTGCAATTTTGTTCATAGATTTATCTGATTTTCAAGCACAAGCCCCCACAAAAGTTTGGAGGCTAAGGTTTTAGCTAACTGAAAGGTCACATCCCGCATATTGGGAGTTAGCTGGGACCCTAAGGAAGCGTTTGCGCCAAAGCATTTGAAAATCCGTGTTGGTTTACTGAAAAAATTTCATGAAATACGGATTTTGCCATTTTGTTCTTAGATTTATCTGATTTTCAAGCACAAGCCCCCACAAAAGTTTGGAGGCTAAGGTTTTGGCAAACCGAAAGGTCACAACCCGCATATTGGGAGTTAGCTGGGACCCTAAGGAAGCGTTTGCGCCCAAGTATTTGAAAATCCATGTTGGTTTACTGAAAAAAAAATCATGAAATACGGATTTTGCAATTTTGTTCATAGATTTATCTGATTTTCAAGCACAAGCCCTCACAAAAGTTTGGAGGCTAAGGTTTTGGCAAACCGAAAGGTCACAACCCGCATATTGGGAGTTAGCTGGGACCCTAAGGAAGCGTTTGCGCCCAAGTATTTGAAAATCCGTGTTAGTTTACTAAAAAAATTTCATGAAATATGGATTTTGCAATTTTGTTCGTACATAGATTGATCTGATTTTCAAGCACAAGCAAAAGTTTGGAGGCTAAGGTTTTGGCAAACCGAAAGGTCACAACCCGCATATTGGGAGTCAGCTGGGACCCTAAGGAAGCGTTTGCGCCCAAGTATTTGAAAACCCATGTTTGTTTACTGAAAAAAAATCATGAAATACGGATTTTGCAATTTTGTTCGTAGATTGATCTGATTTTCAAGCACAAGCCCCCACAAAAATTTGGAGGCTAAGGTTTTGGCTAACTGAAAGGTCACAACCCGCATATTGAAAGTTAGCTGGGACCCTAAGGAAGCGTTTGCGCCCAAGTATTTGAAAATCCGTGTTGGTTTACTGAAAAAAAAATCATGAAATACGGATTTTGCAATTTTGTTCGTAGATTGATCTGATTTTCAAGCACAAGCCCCCACAAAAGTTTGGAGGCTAAGGTTTTGGCTAACTGAAAGGTCACATCCCGCATATTGGGAGTTAGCTGGGACCCTAAGGAAGCGTTTGCGCCCAAGCATTTGAAAATCCGTGTTGGTTTACTGAAAAAAATTCATGAAATACGGATTTTGCCATTTTGTTCTTAGATTTATCTGATTTTCAAGCACAAGCCCCCACAAAAGTTTGGAGGCTAAGGTTTTGGCAAACCGAAAGGTCGCAACCCGCATATTGGGAGTTAGCTGGGACCCTAAGGAAGCGTTTGCGCCCAAGTATTTGAAAATCCATGTTTAATTACTGAAAAAAAATCTTGAAATACGGATTTTGCAATTTTGTTCATAGATTTATCTGATTTTCAAGCACAAGCCCTCACAAAAGTTTGGAGGCTAAGGTTTTGGCAAACCGAAAGGTCACAACCCGCATATCGGGAGTTAGCTGGGACCCTAAGGAAGCGTTTGCGCCCAAGTATTTGAAAATCCGTGTTGGTTTACTAAAAAAAATTCATGAAATACGGATTTTGCAATTTTGTTCGTAGATTGATCTGATTTTCAAGCACAAGCAAAAGTTTGGAGGCTAAGGTTTTGGCAAACCGAAAGGTCACAACCCGCATATTGGGAGTCAGCTGGGACCCTAAGGAAGCGTTTGTGCCCAAGTATTTGAAAACCCATGTTTGTTTACTGAAAAAAAATCATGAAATACGGATTTTGCAATTTTGTTCGTAGATTTATCTGATTTTCAAGCACAAGCAAAAGTTTGGAGGCTAAGGTTTTGGCAAACCGAAAGGTCACAACCCGCATATTGGGAGTTAGCTGGGACCCTAAGGAAGCGTTTGCGCCCAAGTATTTGAAAATCCATGTTTGTTTACTGAAAAAAAAATCATGAAATACGGATTTTGCAATTTTGTTCATAGATTTATCTGATTTTCAAGCACAAGCCCTCACAAAAGTTTGGAGGCTAAGGTTTTGGCAAACCGAAAGGTCACAACCCACATATTGGGAGTTAGCTGGGACCCTAAGGAAGCGTTTGCGCCCAAGTATTTGAAAATCCATGTTTAATTACTGAAAAAAAAAATCATGAAATACGGATTTTGCAATTTTGTTCGTAGATTTATCTGATTTTCAAGCACAAGCCCCCACAAAAGTTTGGAGGCTAAGGTTTTGGCAAACCGAAAGGTCACAACCCGCATATTGGGAGTTAGCTAAGTGTACTGGAAAGGCTATATGTTCACTCCAAAAATGACTTTTTGAAAGAAGGTCCGGAGGGTCAAGGCACATATACCAATCAACTCAGCTCGACGAATTGAGGTGATGTCTGTGTGTGTGTATGTGTGTGTGTGTGTGTATGTGTGTATGTGTGTATGTGTGTGTACAAAAAAACTCACATCACTTTTTGGCAGTAAACCTCAACCGATTTTAATGACCGACGGTTCATTCGACGCGGAATCTGGTCCCATTGTTTCCTATTGAAAATGGTTCGGATCGGTCCAGCCGTTCCGGAGTTATGGCCATTTACGTGTTCCGGACCAGTACCCTTGGAAGGGGCCATACATAAAAATGTAACAAACACATACATGCGACACATCAAACTGCGGCATTTTGGATAACCATCAGGAACAGTTAGCAAGAAAACAGTTTCAGACCATATCTGAACCGGTTGTGTTCCGGAACCGGTTCCGGGTGTCCCGCCGGAAGTGGCCAAATATAGAAGTGAACCAAATCCATGCATGCGACACATTAAACTACGGCATTTTCGATAACCTGATGTGCAATTAGCAAGAAAACAGTCTCAGACCATATCTGAACCAGTAGTGTTCCAGAACCGATTCCGGGTGTCCCGCCGGAAGTGGCCAAATATAAAAGTGAACCAAATCCATGCATGCGACACATCAAATTGCGGCAATTTCGATAACCTAATGGACAGTTAACAAGAAAACAGTCTCAGACCATATCTGAACCGGTTGTGTTCCGGAACCGGTTCCGGATGTCCCGCCGGAAGTGGCCAAGTATTAAAGTGAACCAAATCCATGCATGCGACACATCAAACTGCGGCATTTGGGATAACCTGATGAACAGTTAGCAAGAAAACAGTCTCAGACCATATCTGAACCGGTAGTGTTCCGGAACCGGTTCCGGATGTCCCGCCGGAAGTGGCCAAATATAGAAGTGAACCAAATCCATGCATGCGACACATTAAGCTGCGGCATTTTCGATAACCTGATGTGCAATTAGCAAGAAAACAGTCTCAGACCATATCTGAACCAGTAGTGTTCCGGAACCGGTTCCGGGTGTCCCGCCGGAAGTGGCCAAATATAAAAGTGAACCAAATCCATGCATGCGACACATCAAATTGCGGCAATTTCGATAACCTAATGGACAGTTAACAAGAAAACAGTCTCAGACCATATCTGAACCGGTAGTGTTCCGGAACCGGTTCCGAGTGTCCCGCCGGAAGTGGTCAAATATAAAATTGAACTTAACCCATGGCTTTTTTGATAACCTGATAAACTTTAGCAAGCAAATAAGCTCAGACTATTTAAGAGACTATCGGTAGTATTCCGCAAGCGGTTCCGGGCCGGAAGTGACACCAAACCCATGCATGCGATAGCTCAAATCACGGCTTTTTAGGTAACAAGGTGAACAGTTGCAAGAAAATAGCCGCAAGCCATATCAGTGTGTTACGGAACCGATTACGGGTGTCCCACCAGAAATGGTCAAATGTGAAAGAGAACCAATACATGCGACATATTAATGACGTATTCAGTAACGGTTAATCAACAAATAATCTCAAACCATATTTAGGAGAACCGGTAGTGTTCCAGAACTGGTGACAAAACGAGTAACGCGTCGGAAGTGGTAAAATATAGAAGGGAACTAAACCATAGCGGCGTTTTTGATAATCTGATGAACGTTCAACAAGAAAATAGTCTCAGGCCACATCTAGAACTTGTAATAATATTTCGGAATCGGTTACGGGTGTTCCATCGGAAGTGATTTAATAGAAGTGAACCAAAATCACGCATGCGATACATAAAATCGCGGCTTTAACAAAAAATTGCCGAACGGTTAGCAAGAAAATAGCCTCAGATCACATTAAATTTCGGCTTTTCAGGTAACCCGATGAACAGTTGACAAAAACATATTCTCAGACCATATTTGAGACAACCGGAATCGGATGCAGGTGTCCCGCCGGAAGTGGTCAAACGCAAAATTTAACAAAACCCATGCAAGCTGCACATCAAATAGCGGAATTATAAAGGTGAACAAAATAAATGTCAAAGCGATAAATCAAACTGTGGCTTTTTTGATAGCATGTAAACGTTGGGTAAGATTATGAGATTATATATGCAAGAGAACAAAATCGTGACCAAAGCGATCTCTTCAAATCACACCATTTCAGATTCCTGCGGTGTAAATGTATAGTAGGATGGATCATATATAATTTAATCGCATCAACACCTTATACAGTTTTTCAATCTTCAATGCTTCTAAAATTACTACTTACAATTTGGGTGCGGCTGGTTGAGCCCTCACTTTTCTTATTGCGATTGAAATTTGAATGGAAATGAAATTCAAGAATTTGAATGCATTTTTCTCGTAGGAAGGTCAAATTTTACATGAATCATGTTACCAATGACAATAAAATATAGTCTAAAGTGTGCTGAAATAAACATTGGCGAAGATCACAAATGTTCAGTCTGTAGAGGCCGCAAGGTCGAAGACGGTGTAATTGTCTTTTTAAAAAAAGTTCACAAAGTGATTTGTGATTGTGAATAAAGTTAACCTTCTTCATCTGACGCTCACTCCGCTGCCGTAGTGGATGGAATGGGGTCATAGTGACCCGAATACACGACTAGGGTTAAGGTGGTCAAGCAGCCAATTAAGAGGTCTGATATTTTTCAGCTTTGTTTTGCTGTTGAACATAACATCGGAATATGTATCATCAATAAGTTTCGAAAATCGATGATGGCTTTGTTAAAATTGTTGCTTTTCTATATGAAGTGTTTTCAGAATTCAGGAACATTTTGGCTAACGTCGACGAAAAGTTCATTAGTACATATTCGACGAGAAAGGCACTATCACCACTAGGTGGATTAATCTGGGTTTACTAATTTTTTTCAATAAAATACCGATTTTGCTATTTTGTTCATAGATTTATCGGATTTTTAAGCACAAGCCCCCACAAAAGATTGGAGGTTAAGGTTTTGACAGACTATAAGGTCACAACCCGCATATTGGGAGTAAGCTGCCCGAATAAAAAATACAGTAGAAAAACCGAACGTTGTATTGTAACAGTACTATTTAAAACCATATTTTTACAATAGAAACCACTGTAAAAATAAAAATACAAAAACAATAAAATGTAATGTAGAACACCATACAGTAAATTGTAAATAAGGTTTTTACAATATACAATACGGGTTGTTAAGTATCGTAACAATATAAAAAAATATTTTTCTCCATATATATTTTTTTGCAAAACCATACATTATATTGTAAATGAATTGTTCAAAATTCTGATACGTGGGTTTAAATATACCGTTCTTTGTATGGTATATAAATGGTTTCAAACAATAAAACGTACCGTAAATAAATTGTTTTTAATTGTAATTTCACTACTGGTAATACATTTAATCAAATGGTTTTGTAATAGTTAGAGAACCATTGTTTATTATGTTGTATTGTTTTACATTACATAAACCATATATTGTTATATTATCCAGTGCTGCAATTTTTCGACAGGCCTTTATGATAGCGATATTTTGCTTTTTTCATTTTCTCCGTTTTGGTTTTCCTGTCAAAGTTGCTTTCCGATCAGCAACACGGGAGCGAAATGAAATAGGTACTCACACTCGCACGCAGCGTGCTGAAAGCGAGAGCTGACAGGACTAAATTTCCATTCAATTTTCTGAAGTTGAGTGTTTTCACCCGTGGTAGCGTATAGGGCACTCACTCTCACAAGCCACCGCTTGAGACGAATGGCCTTTCAGCATGAGTAGTGTGTGGATGATTGGGAATTGATCTGGTTGAGTCGCTCACGAATGGAGCTCTCGGACTCTGTCAGTTCTCACATCGAGGAACTGAAAACGACCGCCGCAGTCATTCATTTTCGGCTGAAAAACAGGCACTGAGACTGATATTTTGCAGGACTGATATTATCTTGTCATTTTTCTCCTGTTAATGGCATCTTAGGCTTATTAGATTTATTAGAATGCGCTTTGGCAATTCTCTAGAGCGTTTTGGATAACCCTTCATATATAGGATCGCCCACGTCTAAGTCTGAGTAGTCTCTGATTGCATTAACAGTTGAAGCTTAGGCTCCCATGCCCCACCAGCCAGATAATCGGGTTTTGCAAACTAAGCATTATTTGTGGCAACACTTTGAGCGGCATGATGGAACTATGCCGAGCGCGCTAAGTGTTATTAGACCACTAATGTAGTTGCATGAAGTGGGTGACGAGGTACATAAGTATCATTACAGCGTGCTTAACCGTTATTGCAATATTGAGGCACCAGTTTGACTAAAGTTTGAAATACATAACAACTCATGAGATAACTGTCAAGTTCGATTCAAATATAAGTTAGGTTAAAAAGCGAACCCACAGACGAACCTATATTAGAAGTCATTTCAGTGTCCAGTCTAGTCCATATGTTAAAGATGGCTCTACGTCAAAGATAAAGTTTGTCAATCGCATTTGATTCGATTGTGGTCGAAGGCAAGTTCACATGAGAGAAGAGGAGAAAACTCCCCTAATTGCAATTACAGAAAGAATAGTGTTGAACTCATCTACTGATTTACGGTAATCTGACCTGCATCTTTCCGGGTTGGCCTACATTCGTATTTCTCTCATCGCACTCTACACACCTAGCCCGCCATATCTCTTGGACCTGCAGTTCTTAGGACATCTGGTTTACCACTGATTTAAACATGTTATTGACTTTAAATTGATGTTTCAACTTATTCATTTTTTTCTCTTTCCTTTCCTTTGCATCAAAAAAGCAACAAAACAAAGCACGGAAAAAATCTTAAACTGGATAAATAATTAAAAATTCACGGAAAAATAATGTTTTGGAAAAGTTAATGGTTCAAACGTAAGAAAAACAGTATAATATATTGTTACATAAAAATCCAATGTAAATGTATAGTATAGCGAACCATTTCATTACAATACACTTTATTGTAGCTGGTACACTGTATGGTGCAGGAATGGTTTTCACCATACACCCTATGGTTAGTTTTTATCCGGGTGGAGTCCTAAGGAAGCGTTTGAGACCAACTAACTGAAAATCCGTGTTGGTTTTTTTTTTTTTTAATAAAATACGGAATTTGCTGTTTTGTTAACAGATTTATCGGATTTTCAAGCACAATTCCCACAAAAGTTTGAAGGTTAAGGTTTTGGCAGACTATAAGGTCACATCCCGCATATTGGGAGTAAGCTGGGGCCCTAAGGAAGCGATTGAGACCAACTAACTGAAAATCCGTGTTGGTTTACTAAAATTTTTCAATAAAGTACGCATTTTGATATTTTGTTCATAGATATATCGGATTTTCAAGCACAAGCCCCCACAAAAGTTTGGAGGTTAAGGTTTTGGCAGACTATTAGGTCACAATCCGCATATCGGGAGTAAGCTGGGTCCTAAGGAAGCGATTGAGACCAACTAACTGAAAATCCGTGTTGGTTTACTAAAAAAAATCTATAAAGTAAGCATATTGCTATTTTGTTCATAGATTTATCGGATTTTCAAGCACAAGCTGTGGGGTATGAACAAAGCTGAGTAGCATTTCCCATGCGTGTATTTCCCCTAGCAAGCATCAGTGACAGCCAGCACCATGACGACGTCGTCGTCAGTGTGATGCTGCCTCATTTGACGAGTGGACTGTTGGCAGAGCAAGTCGCCATCACCGTGAGGTTCCATATTATGCCAAGTGATTCTCAGTTTGCTAAGATGGCTGGGAACGGATTGTTCCAGTGAGTTGCCCGATATTCACATTGGCGATCCTGCCAGGAGTGCATCATAACCAATAACAAGTTAATCATAAAATAGGTAGAATCACTTGGCATAAAAACAGTGAGAGAAAACAAATCGTTTTGGTGTGTGAAGTGTGTGGTGGTGCTGCAAACACAGTGAAGTGGGTGTTGCAATTCTGCGGTTCCTGACGAAAGCTAGAGCGCGGAAAGTTTTTGTCATTCAAACCGCGTTCTGTTTTAGCCTTGGTTCTAGCACAAACACATGAACAAAGGCGCGGTGACGTGGTTGATTTTTGTTGTCGACTGGTAGCACGCTGTGGATAGGTGGCCGGTCGATGATTGCATGCATGTTTCTTCATTTTCTTGCTCGGCATGGATGGTCGCGCTTTCGTTGATTCCTCGGATCGTACATGCTCGTGTTGTCGCTCGGTTGAACGGTAAATGCAAACAGGTCAGGGGGAACGACACTTGTCGACACGGTCGAAACAGGTTGATGTGCATGATGGTAGAGGTGTTTGACTATTGTGAATGTTGCTGTAAAATACTCGCGGCGTTGGTTGGTTGGGTTGGTTTTTGCTCGGGTTTTTGGTTGGGCAAATTAATGGCGTGTCCAACCGCCGAAAATTTTTCTGCATAAGGAAAATGCAGGGACGTGTAATGAAAACCGTCCAAGGTAAAGGCGTTGTTGGATAACCGCCGAAATTTTTTCTGCATAAGGAAAATGTAGGGACGTGTAATGAAAACCGTCCAAGGAAACGGCATTTTTGGATAACCGCCGAAAATTATTCTGCATAAAGAAAATGCAGGGACGTGTAGTGAAAACCGTCCAAGGTAAAGGCGTTGTTGGATAACCGCCGACAATTTTTCTGCATAAGGAAAATGCAGGGACGTGTAATGATAACCGTCCAAGGAAACGGCATTTTTGGATAACCGCCGAAAATTATTCTGCATAAAGAAAATGCAGGGACGTGTAGTGAAAACCGTCCAAGATAAAGGCGTTGTTGGATAACCGCCGAAAATTTTTCAGCATAAGGAAAATACAGGGACGTGAAATGAAATCCGTCCAAGGAAATGGCGTTATTGAAAAACTGCCGAAAATTGTTTGCATCAGGAAAATGCAGCGATGTGTAAAGAAACCCGTCTAAGGAAATGGCGTTGCATGATAACTGCCGAAAGCTGTGCGTGAGGAAAATGCAGGGACGTGTAATGAAAACCGCCCATAAAAATTGCATATCGTAAAACAGTTTAAAATTTGAAGTACGCAATGAAAACATATCTACTGAAAATATGTTGTAGAACCTCTTTCGAACTCGTTTTGTAGAGTCTATTTTCGTATAATGAAGGACATTTGTGTGTTATATATGATCCATCTGTACCATCACATTGAAGCATTGAAAATGGAGTTGTATGATATACGGAATCTTTAGTCTGATAAATCTCAAATTCGTTAATCTCTTGTATTTTTTCTTTTTTGACAAATAATTCTTACAAAATATGTTCGTTTTCGTTGAATGCGTCGAATTTTCGCAATCGTAAATAACGATTGATTTGAGTGAGAAAAACAGGGCCGGCTACATAACGAGACGTGCGCTTGAAGGAGAGAAGACGCATCACCCAACTGCGTGTGTTGTAGTTATTTTTATTGGAGCTCGGCAAAACCCCATAGATGATTGGTTAGCATTGCAAGTTATCAATCAAATGATATAGGTTCGATATTAACAAAAGTGCGTTTACTAAACAAAAAAGTAAATGTAGACGAATTCTTGTATCATGAAGTGTATCTTGTTGCATTGGTGCCATAAGGATGAAGAGAACGAAATTGAGGGTTTGAGCGTAATGTAGCATGGTCACTTTTTTGTAAATATTATTTTAGGATTTATTCAATATATAATATAAAATGTATATAAAATGTATATAAATGTTCTTCAATGTTAATTTATTATCCGTGTTAATTTATTTTTCATTCAAATTTAATGTTTTCAGTGTCAAATGTACTAAATTCCAAAGTTCACTATAAATGTTTTGCGATATTCAATGTCACCATTCGAAATGACATGCACTTCAAAACCGCATACAACTTGCATGCAAGTCGCCTTCTCAAGTCTAATACATACAAATAAGATCCCTGCTGCTCTACCCACTACACCACGAAACCCGAACAATCTCGAGGTTCAATGTTCAAGCCCGAACTCTCTCGATAAAAATGGATCGGGTATTTAAAAACAAAGGGAGCGATACAGATCATTCAGATGGGTATGAAAGTGAAAGAGATAGCATTTATTCGGTTCTCATTCGTGGTTGATGAGAATTGTCGTTTGAAAAGATCGTAAAATTACTTCGGTAATTTTACGTATTTCCGGCCACGAAGTCTTGGGATCCGACCTTATCTGAGGACCTACAGAACTTCTACTCGTCCATTTTGACCTGGACCGTGCAAGAGGCGGGAGTGCGTGTTCTAAGTTCTTGTGTCGCGGTGTGTTTAATTAACAAGTTAGCCAGATCAATAACCTTTGTCAAAGGTTACGTGCGGTCAAGATAGTTCATGTGTGCGTGTTTGTGAATAAGAAAAAGGATTTGATCCACGGCCGAAAGCTCGGCACACCGCACCTTTTTCGCTAAACGCGCTCTCGACCCCACGTCGCAGTGTTCAAAAGTCCCGGTTTGAGGGGAAAGCCGGAAGGGAACAACCGTTCCGACAGAGCGGCCGAAAACACGTTTTTTCTTCGGTGTTCATGAGGTAGACACCGTACCCACCAAGCCACCGACGACCCCCATCGTCAGATCCGCCATCAACCAACTTTTTCGGTGATCGGAACATTCACCCACCGGAGGCGGCCGAATCCCACGTTTTCCTAAGTCGGCCATGCGGTAGTCACCTTACCTACGAAGCCATCGACGACTCCCATCGTCATCGACACCGAGAAGCAACTGCGCCGGTGATCCGGTCCATTTAGCGACCGGCAACGAGAAAGGCGCACTTCGCGTACATTTGGTGGTAGCGGCGCAATACCACCGTAGGATGCGGTAAAAATAGCGTGCTGCTTTGCCAAGCCGTCCGTCGACCGCCACGCCGTCGCTTCTTCTTTGCCGGCGGCATTCATCAGCAGCTAAAAGGGTACCGTGAGTAGACAAAAACCTATTAACCATGCGCATGTGTTGAAACCTCCACACAACTAACCGAGCTCGGAGAAGATAGTTTTCTTTCGATAAATGTCGATTGAACCACAGTAGGAACCAATTAAAACCGCACACACGTAGGGAAAGCTAGAAAGAAGAAATGAGATAGCATGGAAAGGAACATGTTCGAATAAAACCTAGGTTATCAAATTGAATAAATGTTTCGTTAGTTTTTGATAGTTACCTTCAAATATGCTGTATTTTGTGAAATGTTAGTGCTTTCCCTGTAACAGTTTTTGTGGTCTTCGAGATTTCTCACGTTCGCGTCGTTCTACCTGTTTTTTAGTTAATTCTTGTACGCCAGGGTAGACTGCCTGGGAAATCAGTCTCTCCACTCACGTGTCCGAAGCTAACAGGGAAATTTGAACTGGTGAGTTCTTCCAGTGATGATACTCGTGAGTGGTGTCTTTGTGAGTTGGTAGAACGACGGTTAGCATCAACCATATTTTGAGAATCGCTTAAGGCGACCTCTATAAGTGAGATATCTCGATTAGCCGTACTTTTGAGTTTTCTGTATCGTCCCTAAATCGCTATTTGGTCTCTTATAAAACAAACCCGCCCTGAGGTTGGGTTTCTTGCCGGGCAAACATAACTCGACAGACGGTCCTCTTCGGAGGTGGCGCTTAAGCCGTCTGTTTTTGGAGCCAGGGAACGAAGCAGAAGACGGGAAAACTCTTAGCCGCAATTTGCGTGCTGCAGTAAAAATAACAAGCCTGCTAGTAAGAACATTTTTTTTTTCTCGGAGAAGAGGGAGAATGTGGGGTATGAACAAAGCTGAGTAGCATTTCCCATGCGTGTATTTCCCCTAGCAAGCATCAGTGACAGCCAGCACCATGACGACGTCGTCGTCAGTGTGATGCTGCCTCATTTGACGAGTGGACTGTTGGCAGAGCAAGTCGCCATCACCGTGAGGTTCCATATTATGCCAAGTGATTCTACTGCAGTTTGCTAAGATGGCTGGGAACGGATTGTTCCAGTGAGTTGCCCGATATTCACACAAGCCCCCACAAAAGTTTGGAGGTTAAGGTTTTGGCAGACTATAAGGTCACAACCCGCATATTGCGAGTAATCTGGGGTCCGAAGGAAGCGATTGAGACCAACTAACTGAAAATCCGTGTTGGTTTACTAAAAAAATGCAATAAAGTAAGCATTTTGCTATTTTGTTCATAGATTTATCGGACTTTCAAGCACAAGCCCCCACAAAAGTTTGGAGGCTAAGGTTTTGGCCAACTGAAAGGTCACAACCCGCATATTGGGAGTTAGCTGGGACCCTAAGGAAGCGATTTAGACTGACTCACTGAAAATCCGTGTTGGTTTACTAAAATTTTCCAATAAAATACAGATTTTGCTATTTTGTTCATAGAATAATCGGATTTTCAAGCACAATTCCCCACAAAAGTTTGGAGGCTAAGGTTTTGTCTCGGGTTTTGGCAGACTATAAGGTCACAACCCACATATTGGGTAAGCACTTTCTAATTCGTTCCCCGCTTATTCGACATTTCAGTAACAAATTTTGAAAACGACGTATAATCAATACTACCATTGATTATATGTCGTTTTCAAAATTTGTTACTGATTTGTCGAATTAAAAAAAAAAACCCCAACCACCTGGACATCAACCGGGATGAACTACGGGAGGCAACAATCGTAGAAAGAACGAGCTATTCTTCTTCTTGCTTCTGGGTGCTCTTTGTACTAACAAAGAGCGAAAAATGGCGCAGCGAACTAGCGCTATATTGCCAGTTAATTTTTGGTTTATACTCAATTAGAGTTTACTTTCTGGTGAGCACGCCGCGAACACGACCGAGCGTGTCGATCGCTGCAGTCGTACTCTAAACGAGCTATTCATGCGCACTACTTCATTATCTGTTAAAATTGTGTTCAAAAACAATTCGAAAAACCAAAACAAAACAAAAATAGAGTTGACAAATCGGGAGTAATTCGCGAATAGGGCGTAACTAACAAAGCAATAACAATGCGAAAACAACAACCGAATTTTGCTGATCAAATTTTAATTCCTATTTAGAAGTAATACAGAATAATTCAACTTAAATAAGGTTAATTGACACAGTTCTGACATAGTTTCTTGTTTTTCTAAGAACACTGCACGAATTTGATATTTTTTGCACTAAAAATTGCATTTATTTAATTACGCCTGAATTGCTACCTGCGAATGCTAATTTCGCCCAACTATGCGCCTCGAATCGATATCATTTTCAGAATCGCCTTTTACTATTCGCCTTGTTTATGATTTTTGACAGAATTTCGCCATTTGCTTTCGCCGTGTTTACGTTTTGATTTCAGTTTCGCCTTCTACTATCGCCGTGTTTACGTGTTGATTTCAGTTTCGCCTTTCACTTTCGTAAACAAAACATCAAACAAAACAAAGCAGTAGAAGGCGTAATTCTTGTTTTTGTTCGTTTGGAATTGGGGTTTTAAATTTTGCAAAATGTATTGACTTTTTGATTTTATACGAAAAAGTACCTTTTTCTGAGCCACTTTAATTTTTTTCAGATTTTTAGAACTTTGTTTTGGTACCTAAAATCAATTTCAAAGACATTTTTTGAAATCACCTTTTGACAGCTGGGCAACTGCTTGACAGTCGCGCCCAGTACAAAATGCGACAAGGGGTGATTTGACAAATCGCTCCCATACAAACTTCAAATTGATTTTTAAATAGGTTCCCGGGCACCTAAAATCATGAAAATTTGGATTTCGGCTCAGTTTGAAATGCAGATTCTGAATATGCAATTATCTCAACACCATTTAAGAAGCCAATAGAATGGGATTACGCCTTTCACTCAATCAGTGATTTTCGATAGTTAGAAAAGTGATGTCAAGGAAACTTTGTGAGCATTTAGAAGACACATCTACCTTCTTTTCACTCCTGCAATTACTCAAATTGTGTACATTTTGTTGGTTACGGCTTTTTCGCTAATTATTACGGAAATATCCATGAACAAAGCGATGTACACGGAGAGACGAAACTACCCAAAAGTGAGTTCTTTCCACCCAACTTCGGGGTTGCGTGCGTCAAGCCAATTTTGAGTTGATGGAAACGATGTTTTTGTTGGGTTGTTCCCGCTTGCTTCCATATGAAAAAAATACCTAATTTTAAGTTTTTTCCACCCAACCGAAATTTTGACTCGGTTGTATTCACTCAAATTTGAGTACTGTGCTAGAAACTCAGTTTTGGCTTGACGCACGGAACTGCAAAAGTTGGGCTGTTTCTCTCTTCACTCTCTGACAACAACAGAAAGAGCGCATGAAAAGGGAGATGAAAAAGAACTCAAAATTGAGTTTAAAAGTACCTAATTTTGAGTTTTTCAGTTTCTCCGTGTAGGGTGATCAGTTTGTCGAATTGAAAGTTAACCTCGGTAATTCGACAACAATCGCTGTCGAATTAGCGGGGTAATACCAGCGGCGTCATGGTCGCAATTTTTTCCGCAATCATGTTCGCAGATTGTGAACAATCCTCGGTACTCACTTTACGTAATTTATGTTTAGTCCCTTACACGGTCGTTTTCAGATACCCATTAATGGGTGAAAAAACACCCATTTTCCATAGAAGTGCCTCCACTCATTTAACGGGTAAAGACGGTTTATGTCAAGAGATGGGTATTTATTTACCCATTATGAAAACGCGGAGCAATTGGAAAAATGGGTAAAAATTCACCCATTTTTGAAAATGTTCAGTGAAAAATTGCTTTGAATTTTAAAAATGATAATAATTATGAACAATATTGAAAATTACACTAGTTTCGTATCAATTTTATTGATATCACTATTTCATTTATAAAAATGTTACAAGTTCTGATAGAATCGTATTTATTATTCTGGATCACCATCGTTCTGTCAGCAGCAGCCTCCTTCCTGCCTTCGATTTGGCAGTTCCGCCGGATCTCGCTCCATTCAGTCATTCTGGATGGGTTCCGGTTCGAGTTTCGGGTCCTGATCTGATGCTATTGGATGCAAGGCATTCCATATTCGTACTTACAAATACGGCGTAATTTGATGCCGATCCAGTTCCCTTGAAGTAGGTTTCTCCTGCCGCGGCGCTCATTTTACTGAAAAAAAATTACACTTCATTGAAGTGACTTGACAAGTCCTGTACAATTATTTTACAATGATTTCCGAATACTCACCATTTCTTATTTCAAAAATGTACGTCCTAATATCTGACATTCACAAATAATTCTTGGAAAATATAATATTTTGCTCCACCTGCAGACTAGAATTTTGGAGAACTATTTTTTCACCCATTAAAGAGTAAAAAAAATACACGGAGAAATCAAAGTACCTAATTTTTGGGTCGATTTTACTCAAAGCTGAGTATATCGAATAAACTTGTTACCCAAAATTAGATTGTTTTCCCTCTTTTCCTCACCGATGTTGTCAAAAACAAACAGAGATGCATCTACCCAACGGGGGTCCTTGAGCCCAATAAGCCAATTTTGGGTAAATGCAGGTTTACTCAAATTTGGGTTGAATGGGGGGGGGGCGAAGCACCAGATAGCATGAAAACAGAAAGAGAGTGAGAGAGATGCGGATACAAAATGCATAAATAATAGTAATTCCGTGTATACTTTTATTTCTGAGTGTGGGATTGCGTCAAAAGAACTCAATTTTGGGTAGTTTGGCGGTTCCGTGTACCCATTCGTAAGCTGAATGAAAAAGATTTAAATGGGTATTTTTTCACACGTTTTATTTTTATGAATTTATGCATTTTTTGACAGACACGCATGTTCCTCAAAAATGGGTGTTTTTTTACCCATCAATGGGTTTTCACAAACAACCGTGTAGTTAAAATTTAGGTACTTCTGATTAGCTGTGTGGCTGGTCCGGCCCATCCCTAGGATAGGATGTGACACCTGCAACTTCTCTGTCTAATTTCACAGCTTGCTGTCTTGTTTTGGGAAGATTCAAATATTACGTCCATCGTTTTTCGGGATTTCTAGACCCCCCCTCCCCCCTCTGTCACGCACTTTTCCTATACCCAATACACGTACTGTCACACTTTTGTAGACCCCCCCCCTCTCCCCCAAATGTTGGACGTAATTTTTGAACATTCCCTTTTCCGCGTTGCTAAGATTATTGGTCCCCAAATTGGTCTCTTTTGGGCTGACTAGTTGTCGTATCCTATCCTAGGCCCATCCCACCCCTGCAGGGTAGCAAACGACTTTCTTTCCTGGCAGTTTTGAATAAGCGTGTGCGTGCGGGCGCAACTGTCAAACTTTTTCTCGGTCGGCATCGTCGGCATCATGGCGTCACGTGAAATTCCCATTGTGTTTCGATGGTAACAGGTAAGTTTAGCATTTATCATTAATTAAAATTTTGAGAGACTACAATTTTACATTCTTCCCGCCGATACAGCTCCATCCTCATTTCCCGGAGTGATGCACCGTGGTGGCGCTCGGTGCCCGAGCGATTTCCTCAAATGCCAGCTGGATGAAGTAGGGCAGGTAAGAAAAAAAATGTATAGTTTACTACTGCTACCCGCTACCAGACATGGGCAAAACACCAAACCGTGCGGCACCGGTGGCGTGTTTGCCCATAAACACA
The DNA here is from genome assembly GCF_035046485.1 of Aedes albopictus. Taxonomy (NCBI): domain Eukaryota; kingdom Metazoa; phylum Arthropoda; class Insecta; order Diptera; family Culicidae; genus Aedes; species Aedes albopictus. The sequence goes on from NW_026916779.1 coordinate 50,587, forward strand.
CCACCGTGTGTGTTCATATCACCACCTTCGTTCAGCTTCTACTGATGAACACGCAGTGCGACTGGCGAAACACTCGTGTCGGTGTTATAACTCGAGCCTCAGTTTCGGCTCCGTGTTTCAGTTTTGGTTGGGCACGGAGGCCGAGTGTTTCCGATTGTATGAAACACCAAAGCAGTGAGCTCGGCCACAGTGCGTGGTAGCTTGGCTGCATCAGAGCCATTGAGTCAAAAGGGTCGAGAAAGAAACAAAAGGAGCCGCCAAGTACTTCACTCTCGTCGTCGACCAACAGCATTTGCAACTGGTGCTGGAGAATGCGGCACCGAGCGCTTGAACTCACACGAGTGTTTGGCATATTCGGAAACACTCGGGCTCCGTGTTACCCGAAGCGTCAAACACCGTGCCCAGTGCCTGAGCACCGCCACCGACACCGGTGTTGAGCCAGACACGGTGCGTGTTCGTTCTGAAACACGCAGAGCTAGGTGGTGGCTTGGCACCCACGGTGGTGTGTTTGAGCATCGACTCCTCGTGCAGTGCAGTGTTTGGACATGTCTGCCCGCTACCCACACCCGCACCATCTCCTAGTAGAAGCAGGAATGGTCTTTCAAAGGCCGCCTTCGCAAGATTCCTCCTGCTTTTGGAAGATGAATTCGACAATCTGAAGCATCATTCGAATTTGAGTAGGTGATTTATACTACTGTCGGAAGCTAAACATCAAAATCAGGTTGCCGGAGGAATCACACGGCTACAGAAATTTGATTTTCAGTTTTCGACAGCAGAAGAAATCATCTTCCCAAATCCGAACGAATCTTTAGATAGTCGAAATCATCTTTCTAATTCTAATAAGTCTTGAGAAAGCATGATTCTTCCGGCCTTTGAAAGACCATTCCGTCTACTGCCAGAAGGTGGTTTCTCCGTTAGGCGAGACTACTTTCGCCTACCGAAAGCTGGAGACTTTCTGGCATCCGGGAAATTATCTGCCGTCAGATAAAATATCGTAAAATGAATCTTCCGGCTAACAGAAGATCAGCGTCAGCCTTGGGAATCATCTTTGACAGTCAGGTGAATCATTATCTGTAATTATTTTCCAACAATCAAAGGAGTACCTACTCGTGAAAGCAATGATTTCTCTGGCTGTCGCTGTCGCAAGATAATTCCCCTGATTGACAGAAGTTGATCTGCAAAAACGATCCCTTCTAGTTTATGGGACCGATTTCAGTTCTGAAAGGTAAGGGAGCATCCATTAAGTATGTCACGCTAAATATTGGATTTTTCAATCCTCCCTCCCCCCCTTCGTACGGGGTTTTCCTATACTTAACGCAATGCTTGTCACACTGTCACACACTCCCCTCCCCCCTAGGACCGTGACGTACTTAATGGATGACCTTTAACCGTTGTGGACTAATCTTCGAGATTACTTGGGAAACTTCATATGTTTACATAAGTAGGGATCGGGGTTTTTTGGACATGGAGTCCCATTTTGGGCACAACTATCTAGTCAATTTCTCACTTGACTTAAGGTGAAGATATGACGAAGCCACACCTCGAATTTTCAAGAGCACAAATTTGAAGAACCAGATGCCGGATTGCACCGAGAAGTTGATGGATTGGTTGCCACCAGCGGGTGACCAATCGATCAACAATGCGATATTTTGTTCTTCAAATTTGTGCTTTTGAAAATTCAGGGTGTGACTTCATTCTATAATCACCTTATTTTTTTTTAGTCCGCTAGATGTTGTAGGAGTAGGTGGGACATAATGAGCAGCTTATGTATTTTGTTCCCAAATCTAGTTAATTTAGCAAAATTTTGAATACACACTAAGATTCAGATGTTCCAGCTCAGTAATTTTTTCACTGAGTTCAGTATTTTTTCCATCTTTTTACTGAGTTTTCAACAGCAGATTTATCTCGGTACACTCGGTAATCGTATTTACCGTTCACCAGTAACGATATTTACCGTGCTTCAGCAAGTTTTGACAGTTTGTTAGCTGAGCTCGGTAACACGTTTACAGAATATCTGCAAAAGAAACAACCGAGCGTACCGAGTTAAATCTGCTGTTGAGAACTCAGTAAAAACATTGGAAAACTACCGAGCTGATCTTAGGGTGTGAACCATTTCGCTTGTTCGTTTAACTTTTAGTTAAAATTTGACACTTGGATAGTTATTTGCCATCGAAAAGTTAAAAAATAACCACGACGGTGGCCCATTTGAAATTTGACAGAGGAGTAGTTATTTGGAACAAAATGCAGTACGCAGCCAAATCATTGCGAACAAAAAATAACTATCGAACTATCAAGACTAACCCTGCTCGCGAGTAGGGTTATTTTCAAAATAACTATCGAAAAGTCAGATTTTAACTAAAAGTTAAACGAACAAGCGAAATGGTTCACAGCCTTAGTGTGTAGTAAAAGAGAAAAGTTAATTGTTGTAAATTTTGCCACACGTCAAATTGCATAGCGGGTAAGAGATAGTGAGCACCCTAGGTGGGCCGACCTAGAGCCGACCTACTGATACCCTAGGTGGGCAGAATGAGCAATCCCTGTTTTTTTACACATTAACACTAATGATTATGCCGTTTATTTAATAAAGCATTACTACAACTACAGATTTGAAGAGATTATGTGGTTTAATTTGAAGGATTGTAAGGAATCTACTGCTGAGGATTTTATAAATGGCAATCATATAGGTATCTACTAAGTTATTCAAGTTAATTACCATGCGAGAATCATATAGACAGCTCCATATTCTGAACAGACGGCAAATCCAAAATAAATTTTTCTCATATGTAGTCTTCTCGGGAGTCTTTACGTGAATATAGAACATATGTGTCCATTTTTCGTTTCTCTTGAACACGCGGTAGTCTTTTCGTGAATTTGGAACATATGTGTCCACTCTTCGCTTCCCTTGAACACGCGGTAGTCTTTTCGTAAATATGGAACATATTTGTCCATTCTTCGTTTTCCTTGAACACGCGTGAGTCTTTACGTGAATATAGAACATATGTGTCCATTTTTCGTTTCTCTTGAACACGCGGTAGTCTTTTCGTGAATATGGAACATATGTGTCCATTTTTCGTTTTCCTTGAACACGCGGCAGTCTTTACGTGAATATGGAACATATGTGTCCATTCTTCGTTTTCCTTGAACACGCGGTAGTCTTTTCGTGAATATGGAACATATGTGTCCACTCTTCGCTTCCCTAGAACACGCGGTAGTCTTTTCGTGAATATGGAACATATGTGTCCATTCTTCGTTTTCATTGAACACGCGGTAGTCTTTTCGTGAAATTGGAACATATGTATCCACTCTTCGCCTCCCTTGAACACGCGGTAGTCTTTAAGTGAATATGCAAGTCTTTTCGTGAATTTGGAACATATGTGTCCATTTTTCGTTTCTCTTGAACACGCGGTAGTCTTTAAGTGAATATGCAAGTCTTTTCGTGAATATGGAACATATGTGTCCATTCTTCGTTTTCCTTGAACACGCGGTAGTTTTTCTTGAATATGGAACATATGTGTCTATTCTTCGTTTTCCTTGAACACGCGGTAGACTTCTTAAATATTGCACACATGTGTGCTTTCTTCGTTTCCCTTGATCATGCGGTAGTCTTTTCGTAAATATGGAACATATGTGTCCACTCTTCGCTTCCCTTGAACACGCGGTAGTCTTTTCGTGAATATGGAACATATGTGTCCATTCTTCGTTTTCCTTGAACACGCGGTAGTCTTTACGTGAATATAGAACATATGTGTCCATTTTTCGTTTTCCTTGAACACGCGGTAGTCTTTTCGTGAAATTGGAACATATGTATCCACTCTTCGCCTCCCTTGAACACGCGGTAGTCTTTTCGTGAATATGGAACATATGTGTCCATTCTTCGTTTTCCTTGAACACGCGGTAGTCTTTACGTGAATATAGAACATATGTGTCCATTTTTCGTTTTCCTTGAACACGCGGCAGTCTTTACGTGAATATGGAACATATGTGTCCACTCTTCGCTTCCCTTGAACACGCGGTAGTCTTTTCGTGAATATGGAACATATGTGTCCATTCTTCGTTTTCCTTGAACACGCGGTAGTCTTTACGTGAATATAGAACATATGTGTCCATTTTTCGTTTTCCTTGAACACGCGTGAGTCTTTACGTGAATATAGAACATATGTGTCCATTTTTCGTTTCCCTTGAACACGCGGTAGTCTTTTCGTGAATTTGGAACATTTGTATCCACTCTTCGCCTCCCTTGAACACGCGGTAGTCTTTTCGTGAATATGGAACATATGTGTCCATTTTTCGTTTTCCTTGAACACGCGTGAGTCTTTACGTGAATATAGAACATATGTGTCCATTTTTCGTTTCCCTAGAACACGCGGTAGTCTTTTCGTGAATTTGGAACATTTGTATCCACTCTTCGCCTCCCTTGAACACGCGGTAGTCTTTTCGTGAATATGGAACATATGTGTCCATTCTTCGTTTTCCTTGAACACGCGGTAGTTTTTTCTTGAATATGGAACATATGTGTCTATTCTTCGTTTTCCTTGAACACGCGGTAGACTTCTTAAATATTGCACACATGTGTGCTTTCTTCGTTTCCCTTGATCATGCGGTAGTCTTTTCGTAAATATGGAACATATGTGTCCACTCTTCGCTTCCCTTGAACACGCGGTAGTCTTTTCGTGAATATGGAACATATGTGTCCATTCTTCGTTTTCCTTGAACACGCGGTAGTCTTTACGTGAATATAGAACATATGTGTCCATTTTTCGTTTTCCTTGAACACGCGGTAGTCTTTTCGTGAAATTGGAACATATGTATCCACTCTTCGCCTCCCTTGAACACGCGGTAGTCTTTTCGTGAATATGGAACATATGTGTCCATTCTTCGTTTTCCTTGAACACGCGGTAGTCTTTACGTGAATATAGAACATATGTGTCCATTTTTCGTTTTCCTTGAACACGCGGCAGTCTTTACGTGAATATGGAACATATGTGTCCACTCTTCGCTTCCCTTGAACACGCGGTAGTCTTTTCGTGAATATGGAACATATGTGTCCATTCTTCGTTTTCCTTGAACACGCGGTAGTCTTTACGTGAATATAGAACATATGTGTCCATTTTTCGTTTTCCTTGAACACGCGTGAGTCTTTACGTGAATATAGAACATATGTGTCCATTTTTCGTTTCCCTTGAACACGCGGTAGTCTTTTCGTGAATTTGGAACATTTGTATCCACTCTTCGCCTCCCTTGAACACGCGGTAGTCTTTTCGTGAATATGGAACATATGTGTCCATTTTTCGTTTTCCTTGAACACGCGTGAGTCTTTACGTGAATATAGAACATATGTGTCCATTTTTCGTTTCCCTAGAACACGCGGTAGTCTTTTCGTGAATTTGGAACATTTGTATCCACTCTTCGCCTCCCTTGAACACGCGGTAGTCTTTTCGTGAATATGGAACATATGTGTCCATTCTTCGTTTTCCTTGAACACGCGGTAGTTTTTTCTTGAATATGGAACATATGTGTCTATTCTTCGTTTTCCTTGAACACGCGGTAGACTTCTTAAATATTGCACACATGTGTGCTTTCTTCGTTTCCCTTGATCATGCGGTAGTCTTTTCGTAAATATGGAACATATGTGTCCACTCTTCGCTTCCCTTGAACACGCGGTAGTCTTTTCGTGAATATGGAACATATGTGTCCATTCTTCGTTTTCCTTGAACACGCGGTAGTCTTTTCGTGAATATGGAACATATGTGTCCATTCTTCGTTTTCCTTGAACACGCGGTAGTCTTTTCGTGAATATGGAACATATGTGTCCACTCTTCGCTTCCCTAGAACACGCGGTAGTCTTTTCGTGAATATGGAACATATGTGTCCATTCTTCGTTTTCCTTGAACACGCGGTAGTCTTTACGTGAATATAGAACATATGTGTCCATTTTTCGTTTTCCTTGAACACGCGGCAGTCTTTACGTGAATATGGAACATATGTGTCCATTTTTCGTTTTCCTTGAACACGCGGTAGTCTTTTCGTGAAATTGGAACATATGTATCCACTCTTCGCCTCCCTTGAACACGCGGTAGTCTTTTCGTGAATATGGAACATATGTGTCCATTCTTCGTTTTCCTTGAACACGCGGTAGTCTTTACGTGAATATAGAACATATGTGTCCATTTTTCGTTTTCCTTGAACACGCGGCAGTCTTTACGTGAATATGGAACATATGTGTCCACTCTTCGCTTCCCTTGAACACGCGGTAGTCTTTACGTGAATATGGAACATATGTGTCCATTCTTCGTTTTCCTTGAACACGCGGTAGTCTTTACGTGAATATAGAACATATGTGTCCATTTTTCGTTTCTCTTGAACACGCGGTAGTCTTTTCGTGAATATGGAACATATGTGTCCATTCTTCGTTTTCCTTGAACACGCGGTAGTCTTTACGTGAATATAGAACATATGTGTCCATTTTTCGTTTTCCTTGAACACGCGTGAGTCTTTACGTGAATATAGAACATATGTGTCCATTTTTCGTTTCTCTTGAACACGCGGTAGTCTTTTCGTGAATATGGAACATATGTGTCCATTTTTCGTTTTCCTTGAACACGCGGCAGTCTTTACGTGAATATGGAACATATGTGTCCATTCTTCGTTTTCCTTGAACACGCGGTAGTCTTTTAGTTAATATGGAACATATGTGCCCATTCTTCGCTTCCCTTGAACACGCGCTATTCTTTTCGTGAATATGGAACATATGTGTCCATTCTTCGTTTTCCTTGAACACGCGGTAGTCTTTACGTGAATATGGAACATATGTGTCCATTTTTCGTTTTCCTTGAACACGCGGTAGTCTTTTCGTGAATTTGGAACATATGTATCCACTCTTCGCATCCCTTGAACACGCGGTAGTCTTTACGTGAATATGCAAGTCTTTTCGTGAATATGGAACATATGTGTCCATTTTTCGTTTCTCTTGAACACGCGGTAGTCTTTTCGTGAATCTGGAACATATGTGTCCATTTTTTCGTTTTCGTTGAACACGCGGTAGTCTTTTCGTAAATATGGAACATATGTGTCCACTCTTCGCTTCCCTTGAACACGCGGTAGTCTTTTCGTGAATATGGAACATATGTGTCCATTCTTCGTTTTCCTTGAACACGCGGTAGTCTTTACGTGAATATGGAACATATGTGTCCATTTTTCGTTTCTCTTGAACACGCGGTAGTCTTTTCGTGAATATGGAACATATGTGTCCATTTTTCGTTTTCCTTGAACTCGCGGTAGTCAATTAGTTAATATGGAACATATGTGCCCACTCTTCGCTTCCCTTGAACACGCGGTAGTTTTTTCGTGAATATGGAACATATGTGTCCATTTTTCGTTTCCCTTGAACACGCGGTAGTCTTTTTGTGAATATGGAACATATGTGTCCATTCTTCGTTTTCCTTGAACACGCGGTAGTCTTTCCGTGAATATGGAGCATATGAATCCATTCTTCGTTCCCTTGAATACGCGGTAGTCTTTTAGTGAACATGGAGCATTTGAATCCATTCTTCGTTCCCTTGAATGCGCGGTAGTCTTTTAGTGAACATGGAGCATATGAATCCATTCTTCGTTACTTTGAGTACGCGGTAGTCTTTTAGTGAACATGGAGCATTTGAATCCATTCTTCGTTCCCTTGAATGCGCGGTAGTCTTTTAGTGAACATGGAGCATATGAATCCATTCTTCGTTCCCTTGAATACGCGGTAGTCTTATAGTGAATGTGGTGCATATGAATCCATTCTTCGTTCCCTTGAATACGCGGTAGTCTTTTAGTGAACATGGAGCATATGAATCCATTCTTCGTTCCCTTGAATGCGCGGTAGTCTTTTAGTGAACATGGAGCATATGAATCCATTCTTCGTTCCCTTGAATACGCGGTAGTCTTTTAGTGAACATGGAGCATATGAATCCATTCTTCGTTCCCTTGAATACGCGGTAGTCTTATAGTGAATGTGGAGCATATAAATCCATTCTTCGTTCCCTTGAATACATGAATGAATGAATCCATTCTTCGTTCCCTTGAATACGCGGTAGTCTTTTAGTGAACATGGAGCATATGAATCCATTCTTCGTTTATATGAATGCGCGGTAGTCTTTTAGTGAACATGGAGCATATGAATCCATTCTTCGTTCCCTTGAATGCGCGGTAGTCTTTTAGTGAACATGGAGCATATGAATCCATTCTTCGTTCCCTTGAATACGCGGTAGTCTTATAGTGAATGTGGAGCATATAAATCCATTCTTCGTTCCCTTGAATGCGCGGTAGTCTTTTAGTGAACATGGAGCATATGAATCCATCCTTCGTTCCCTTGAATACGCGGTAGTCTTATAGTGAATGTGGAGCATATAAATCCATTCTTCGTTCCCTTGAATGCGCGGTAGTCTTTTAGTGAACATGGAGAATATGAATCCATTCTTCGTTCCCTTGAATACATGAATGAATGAATCCATTCTTCGTTCCCTTGAATACGCGGTAGTCTTAGTGAACATGGAGCATATGAATCCATTCTTCGTTTATATGAATACGCGGTAGTCTTTTAGTGAACATGGAGCATATGAATCCATTCTTCGTTCCCTTGAATACATGAATGAATGAATCCATTCTTCGTTCCCTTGAATACGCGGTAGTCTTTTAGTGAACATGGAGCATATGAATCCATTCTTCGTTTATATGAATGCGCGGTAGTCTTTTAGTGAACATGGAGCATATGAATCCATTCTTCGTTCCCTTGAATGCGCGGTAGTCTTTTAGTGAACATGGAGCATATGAATCCATTCTTCGTTCCCTTGAATACGCGGTAGTCTTATAGTGAATGTGAAGCATATAAATCCATTCTTCGTTCCCTTGAATGCGCGGTAGTCTTTTAGTGAACATGGAGAATATGAATCCATTCTTCGTTCCCTTGAATACATGAATGAATGAATCCATTCTTCGTTCCCTTGAATACGCGGTTGTCTTTTAGTGAACATGGAGCATATGAATCCATTCTTCGTTTATATGAATACGCGGTAGTCTTTTAGTGAACATGGAGCATATGAATCCATTCTTCGTTCCCTTGAATGCGCGGTAGTCTTTTAGTGAACATGGAGCATATGAATCCATTCTTCGTTTATATGAATACGCGGTAGTCTTTTAGTGAACATGGAGCATATGAATCCATTCTTCGTTCCCTTGAATGCGCGGTAGTCTTTTAGTGAACATGGAGCATTTGAATCCATTCTTCGTTCCCTTGAATACGCGGTAGTCTTATAGTGAATGTGGAGCATATAAATCCATTCTTCGTTCCCTTGAATGCG
>NW_026916780.1:0-1010 GCF_035046485.1 Aedes albopictus
AGAGAGAGAGAGAGAGAGAGAGAGAGAGAGAGAGAGAAGATAAAAAGATAGAAAGATACAAAGACTCCTTAAGCAGTCAATCCACACCATGTCATTGTCAAAACTCATCTTGCTAGAAAAAGTATCGTACATAGTCGTAGCAAGGAAAAGCGCAAATTATTTATGTGTGTCGCCAATTATTTAAAGAAATACATCAGCCTCACTTTGTAAGCAAATCATGATTTTCTTCCACGGTTAGAATCGTCAGGTAAAGTACTTCCGTAGTTCCTTAAAAAATAGTTTTATATTCTCATATACTGCATATACTCTTCTCAGTACATAATGGTACAAATGTCAATTGACGTATTCCCGTAAGGATCCTTTTAAGAATTTTTATCCCCGGAGGAATCCTTGAAGAATTATTTTCGGGGAATTTTTGCAGAACTCTCAAACGATGGAATTCTTGGGAAAACCCTGGAATTCACTTGAATTCTTGGTCGAATAGCTAGAATGTATTCTAGAAAGTAATTCCTAGAAAAATTCATGGTGTATTTTCTGGAGGAATTTCGGGAGGATGTCCTGGGAGAATTCCGAAGGAGATTTCTCTGGGTGAATACCTGAAAAAAATACCTGGAGAAATGTCTGAAAGCGCTTCCATTTAGCATGTAAGAACTTTTGGGTTTAAAGTGAGTCACAGTGACTGTAAAGTAATAACAGGATATACATATTCCTGAAAGAATCGCAGAATGAGTTTTTGAACAAACTCTTTTGCAGGAGCTACAGGAAGTATTCTTGAAGGAATTCATGGATATATTCCTGAATGAATCTTAAACAAATTTCTGGAGGAATTTCTAGAGAAATCCCTGGAAAAATCTCTGAAGCAATCCCTAGAGGAATCCGTGGAGGAATTTCTGAAGGCATATCTGGAGGAATTCCTGGAGAAACCACTATTTAGACTCTAGTGACTAGAGGAATTCTGGGCAAAATCCCTGGAGGAACTTCTGAAGGAATCATTGGAGGATTTCTTGGAT
>NW_026916781.1:0-1008 GCF_035046485.1 Aedes albopictus
CTTCATTATAGGGGAAATGGTGTATTGTGGACTTCAATTATGATTGGTTATTACATTTAATATAATCCAAATTAGGTTCGTGCGTAAAATTTACATTTACTTTCAGTCATAATATTCTTTGGGCAAATCTAACACTGAAATGAAGAAATCTTAGTTTGAAACATTAGTCAAATGTTACAGTTTCCTCAGCGAGGAAATATGCATGGACGGCGTAGTCATACAAGCCCCCTCTCCACTCGTTAAAATCTGTCGGCATCCCTCCCCTGTACTAGCGAGAATGGAAATATCCCGACGACGTTTTTCGCGATTTGGATGCCAATCTCGCTGCGTCAAAGCTTTCTGGAATTCTGTGGTATGCCATAGACCAGTATGTTCCAGCGAAATCTGAACGTGCTGCGCCCAAGCCGGCTTGGTCAAATGCCGATCTAAGATGTCTCAAGAGGTTGAAGAAGCCAGCCCTTCGGCGACATAGCAAACATCGGAGCGTCGCTACTAGAGCAGTATATGGAAGTGAACACCGAATACAAGAAACTCAACGATCGTCTCTACAACGCCTATCAAGACCGTCTACAAAACAGCCTGAAATCGAAACCGAAATGATTTTGGCGTCATGTCAATGACCAAAGGAAAGAATTGGGACTGCCTTCTACCATGTCCGTCGGCTCGATCATGGCAGACTCCGCCACGGGTATAGCCAACCTTTTCCGCACTCAATTTAGCAACGTGTTTACCAACGAACACTTGAGCCCTCCTCGAATATCAGCATCGCTGCAACAGTTTTCAATCTCCGACGACATGATTATTGCAGCTGGAAAGCAGCTGAAATCTTCAACGGGTTGCGGCCCAGATGGAGTTCCTTCTTTGGTATTAAAAAGCTGTTTGGACTCATTGGCAGCACCTTTGGCAACAGTGTTCAAAGGTGTTCCTGGAATGTTGGAAGCTATCATATGTGTTCCCTGTGTTCAAGAAGGGCAGTAGAATGAATGTTTCGAATTATCGTGGTATAGC
>NW_026916782.1:0-1005 GCF_035046485.1 Aedes albopictus
AAAATGGTTGCAAACTACCAATTCATTGCTAATTTAAATAAAATTAACTATTTTTCATTCACGTAAGCTAATTCTTCAATATGGCGACGACCATAATCAGCGAAAATAAAACGAAAGCAAGTTTACTTCTATGATGACCGCAATAAACCTAGCAGTGTCGTAGTTTCTGCTTTTCCACCAGCAGATGTCGTTACTAATCGAACGGATCGCCATCTGTTGAGAGTTTTAACAGTTTTATTGCGGTAATAATGATTGCCAGAAGGTTTACATATCGGAAAGTTTTGTTTACTCTTAAAATCTGTCTTTATGGATATCTTCAAGTATACTATAAAACATTTTATTAATTGTTTTCATAAAAGCAGTCATAAAACTGTGAGTTTTAATTATTGCTCTAATAAAACATTAATAAAAAACATACAAAACCAATCAGCGATGGAATTGTTACTTGGGTATTCATCTGGGTAACCAGCTTTAAACATACACCAACATGCAGAATTAATCATCTGTTGTTCAATCTTTAATCAAATAATTTTTGACAGCTGACCCAAGCATGGTTTTCGTGAAGCCCACATCGCTTCTTCAGCCTCAATACAGACTTAGATTAACTTATGTTCTTGACTATTCAGACACAACAAGTAATGCTTTCTTTTTCGAGGATATCTATACAATTGTGTGTGGTGTAGGTCCTAAGACCTAAGGTGAATGACTATAAATCAGGAGGTCCGAGCTCAATTTTCAGCTTTCCTACAGATTAATTCATACATTCCTAAACATCTCTTCTAAAAATAGACGCTGCTAATGGTAAAAATAGGCTCACGAAAGTGTTTTGTTTTTATTTTTACAGAAAAATAAGTTCAATTGATTACTGATTAAGCGCATATGAGGCCCTAAATCAGCCTTCCAATGAACCTAAAATCAGCTAAAGGTTGAATAAAATTACCAAAATTAGATGTTTAGGAACTGAATAAAGGATTGTACTTCTTGTGCTCAGCTTTTGTTCAAATA
>NW_026916783.1:0-1004 GCF_035046485.1 Aedes albopictus
ATGAAAAAATCGCAGAATTTTCTGAGGAATTCCTGAAAGCTCACCTCCCGGGTAGAGGTGAATAACAAACCAATAACTAAAAAATAACATATTTTGTCATCATGTCTAAATTTGCAATTCTATAGTTTTTTTATGAATAGCTCAAAATTACACATCCATAACAAAACATGCTATCATTGTAAAACTTGTAATTGGCGAGTTATTATCTAATATTATAATAACATATTAATAACAAATATTGCTATCGTACTATCAGTCATAATATCAAAACAAAACATAATTTACTATCTTACTAAAATTTGTTATTATTTTGACATTATTATCGTTATTATTTTGTTATTACGATAGCAAAATCAGTTATTCTTTAAATGTAATACCTTTAGAATTTTAGCTTTTATTTTTGTTATTTTAACTCTTATTCCAAACAAACTAATGGCAAATTTTGTCATTCAAACATTCTATTTTAATGGTAAAATTTACCCTTCATTTGCCATTTCGCTCTACCCGGGCTGAGAAATCTGTGGAATTACACAGATAATGTCTAGAAGAATTACTACGAAAATCCTGAGATTATTGCTGAGGTAAATGCTGAATCCCTGGAGTAATTTCTGAAATAATTTCTGTGAAAATATTGACGGAGTTTCCAAACTCGTAGAGGATTTCCTGGAAGAATCTCTGGAAGTTTTCCTGTAAATCCGTGTGTGAACTAGTGAAAAAAATCCTGAAGGAATTCCGGAAATAATTGCAGGAGGTGTAGGGAATCCCTGGAGAAATTTGACGTAGTATCCCATGCCATGGATGCCAGATGACGTGCAAAAGGAACGTTGAGGATTGTTTTTCAAGAGTTTCTGTCGCAATTCCTCAAAAAAAGACACATGATTTTTTTCAGAAAATCTTTCACAGTAATTCCTTTTGCGATTTCATCTAAAAGTCCTCCAAGAATTTCCTTACAAAGTTCTCTATTCATTTGCTTCAGAATTCTTTATTGTAACAAGAATTTCTGG
>NW_026916784.1:0-1000 GCF_035046485.1 Aedes albopictus
GGGCTCAAAGGGGGGTCAAGTGTCACCCATTTTTGAAAAATACATCATAAGACATGCCTCCATAAAAACACAATTTTGACAACTTTAACAATAATTTAAAGTCCTTCTGTTGTGTGTTAACTTGCAATAGATGTTAACCTGCAATTTTGTACGGAAATCGGATCTAGTTTTGTGTTTTTTCTTAAAGTTCCAGGTAAATTAAGAAAAAGGGATCAAGTCTCACCAGTCTCCCCTTTTGCGAACGCATCACACTTGATCGTACTAATTATTAAATACGGGAATAAATTTTCAAGATCAAATTGTCATCGAATACTAAAACATGTTATTTCGCCTGCTGTTTTCTTTATTAAATAGTATTAAAGATCTGACTAGAATTTCACTTTCTTAAAAAACTGCTCCACTCTAACGATCGGAAAGGTTTATCCACCAAATCCACCGAATCCCATGCCCACACCTTGTGCTCCAGCATTTGCATTCGATGCACTCATGCCTCCGCCCATGCCAGGGAATCCGCCACCCATTCCGAATCCTTGCGAACCAGCTCCAGCGTTTGCGGACGAAGCTCCCATGCCGCCACCCATTCCGGGGAATCCACCGCCCATTCCGACTCCCTGAGCACCAGCGTTGGCGTTTGAGGAACTCATGCCACCACCCATTCCGGGGAATCCGCCTCCCATTCCCATTCCTTGGGATGCGACGTTGGCTCCCGCACCTGATGCTCCAAATCCAAACTGCGGGGCACAGCTACAAGCAGCAATGAGGCTCGAGACGAATACGATGATAGCGTAAGATTTCATTATTCGGCTGAATTATTTAACTTTTGCTTAAGTAGATGTTGTTTGATTGCTGATTCGATTGACTTTGATGCTGAATAGTGCAGTTTGCACAGATTATATACTACTCAACAGGCAGAATAAATTCTCTTCGGCTTAGACTGATTCGTACTGCAATTGTTATCAGTGAATCTTGTATACAAACAGATGGCAATGTTTAAAAATAC
>NW_026916785.1:0-1000 GCF_035046485.1 Aedes albopictus
CAAATCTGATTTCATTGATCATTATTAATAATTATCTTAAAGATATATCGTCTAGCTCAAACCTTTGTAGGGGTATGTGGCGGGACCATCATCATCATAATCATCATCACCCCAACTCGAGTGGTGGTGCGATGATGGGTCGAGTCTCCCACAAACGAACAGAGAGCGAGAGATAGATATTCTTGGAAGTCCTTTTCCCAAAGCTTACTAAACCATTCGACCAACCGACCGACCGACCAGCAGCACCGTGTGAATTACAGACGACCAAACGGTGCTAACGAATATAAAAAATAAATCAACAGCATAAATAACGTGACCGGAACGCTTATTATCTCGTGTCCGTCCACATCCTGTGTGTTCCTGCCCTCGGCACCTGCCATCTATCCCTCTCTTCTGGGCCGGTCACTTATTTCCACCTCAAAACGGAGACGCGATGGACGGCATGTAACAGTTCGGTGTTGTTCGTAGACGGAATCCGATCCGAGTGAAATCCTTCCGGTCGGAGGACACTCAAGCAACTAATACTAAATCATCGCTGCCGACTACTGTTTAGTGATGAGGAACGTTTATCCACCTTTCGTGCAGATCCAGTCGAACATGCCCGCCCTTTCCGTCAAGCGACAGTTTTAGAAGGAAGCGACACGACGCGTCGACACCGGAAAATCGAAAACACTATGGATGGAATGAAGCCAACAAAGAGGCAATTCGATATCACTGACGGTTCATTTTCTTGATTTTTCCCCGCGTGGGAAGTTGATTTTTTCGTTGGAAGATTCCCAGTGAAAGTGCTGTGAAGAACGGGAAATTAGGCAGGGAAACAGTTCCTTTTGCGTGAGTACGGTTCACATTGTGCCGTTGTGTGTAGAGAAGAAGTCTTTTGAAAAATTGATTTCTTTTCGGTAATTGCGACTTGTGATACGTGAGGGGATTTCTTGATTAGAGAGTACAATTCATCCGAATCTTCTTGGTTGCCGTCTGACAACAATGCGCTGCGGGATCA
>NW_026916786.1:0-440 GCF_035046485.1 Aedes albopictus
TGTCGTTTAAATCAACTGGTGTACACGGTACTACTATAGTTTAATTATTTACAAGATTTTGAGCGAAATTCTTGAAGATACATTCCTTGTAGGATGTTTGATGCTGTTGACATTCATAGCATTGAAAGCAGAATTTTGGAGCTGCCGCGGTGCACTTGTCCAGGATTCGCGGTGCACCAAGTGCACCGCGGTGTACGATCTGAAAACCGTTGGTGTAGAGCATAATTTTAGTTCAGCTATCATAACCATTATCAAGTAACAATTCAGTAAGCTTGCTTGTTTGTGACTTGCAATTGTTAGTTGGGCAGGGAGTCGAGATAATTTTCCCGACAGGGAAGGGAATCGAACCCGCCGTCTCCGCTAAATAGAGACCCCTGTAGTCATTGATTTTACCAAATTAACGTCTAGTTTGATAGATTTTTGGATACCGATTCCATGGA
>NW_026916786.1:463-1000 GCF_035046485.1 Aedes albopictus
GCTTGCAAATAAAAAAATATAGTGTTTTTCAGTGCGCCGTTGAGTAGACATCACACGCTCGTTGAAAACTACTCTAAAGTGAGTCGTTTTCGACTCACTTTGGTACAAAGTGGAACAGCTCAAAAGAGAGTAAAGTCCAGTTACTCACTTTTGAGTAACGATGGAATTTAAAAAAATTAGAGTGGCTTCAACTCACTTTCTTTATTTGGATAAAAGCAAAAGTGAGTAATTGCTACTCACTTTTGCTAATTATTTTTTTAGAAAATATGCTTTTTAAGAATAACAATAAAACGAATTAAAATACGCAACCAATTAAATTATTTTATTTAAATTATGTTAACATTAAACAAAGAACAGTTATAATAAATATATAAAAAAAATAATCATGAGCCAGCTTCCTTCAGTCTTTTCCTTGGTCTTTCCTTTTTGGATCGATCGGCTGCAGCAACTGACTCCTTGGAAACGTTGGCGACCCACGGGTGATCCTATACAGCTCTTCTGAGAGCTAGCGCGATGTAAATGGTAATCCTGTAGAAC
>NW_026916787.1:0-911 GCF_035046485.1 Aedes albopictus
GGTTCAGCGCCGACCGAGAAAGCGCAGGTGACCGGTGCAGACCTCATGCGGGCGCTGAACCTGGTAGTTACTGGTAGTTTCCGAAAAGCTCGACGAGCGATCGGCTTCACGAGCGGGCGGACTGACATCAACAAGGACCTGTCTCCGGCCAAGAAGGAGTTCGATCTCCTGGTCGAAGTGCGGAATACGGCTGACGCGAGCAGGGAGCCGGGCGGAAATCCGGAGAGGAACAAAGGAACAGCTAGCGCGAGCAACCAGGCTTCCAAGTCGGTTGCGAAAAGCGCAAGGGGCAGAGAAGCCAGGCTCCAGGAGGCCAACCCTGTGAGGAACGGGGGCCAACCGGACTAAGGGAAAGAGAACTCTTGGATTACGATTGAAAAAAGTGAAACCAGCAAGCATGAACGGAGCGTCGCGTTGGTCTTTAAAACTGAGGCGAACACATACTCCGAGGTGCTAAGGGCGAGGCGAAAATCGTCACTCAACGCTGAGTGCGGATGTAAAAATCATCTGGACTTTAGAGATAATGCAAGCGGCCAAAAAAGGCACCTCCTACAAGGCACTTTCTCAGGAGGTATTAGGCAAAAAAGTGCAGGTGAAAGCCCTGACGGCGGAGGCGACTCTCCAGTGTAAAAAGCTGGACAAGACCACCGATGCAGAGGAGCTCACAGCGGCACTTAAGCAGCAGTGCGAGGTAGATGCACCAAGTGGTCAGTGGTCCGGCTTGTCAGAGTACCCACTTAGCATGAGACACCAGTGGCGTGCTTCAAGTGCTTTGAGCAAGGACATAAGTCGTTGGCGTGTAAAGGCCCCGACAGAAGCAAGCTCTGCAGAAAGTGCGAAGTGTAAGGCCATATCACCAGGGAATGCAACTTGGCACCAAAAAGCCTGATTTGCGCGGCGAACAAGGGTCA
>NW_026916787.1:934-1000 GCF_035046485.1 Aedes albopictus
AGCTAAATACAGCAGGATTTCGATTTTCACAACAACATTTCCGGAATAATTCGCGATTAGGGCTAA
>NW_026916788.1:0-261 GCF_035046485.1 Aedes albopictus
TCCATGGTGGAATTTCTTAAAGAAGCTTTGGAGGGTTTTTTGAATAAATTGTTATTTAACAATCCCAAGGAATTTTCTGAAATAATTGTAGAAAGAGTTGCCTAAGACATTTCTGGAAACTCTCCCTCAGAAACCCTTGGTGGAATTCCTACAAGGATTTATTAATAAATATTTAGGAAAATCCCAAGACAAATCTTTTAAGAACATTCATGGAGGATGTTCGGAAAGAATCCCGAAGGAATTCATGAACATAGTTTTAAA
>NW_026916788.1:761-1000 GCF_035046485.1 Aedes albopictus
GCAATGCAGAATGTATGTGTTTCAGTGGGAATTGATGACAGTTTTCCAATATGTTGTGAAATTCCATGTAGGATGGTGGTAATTTTCGGGTACAACAACGCGTCATGACGAGCCTAATCCTGCCCTCTATCTGGGGGGGATGCAAAAATTTTGAATTGCCGTTTTCTGGATGTCGTTTAAAAATGTTTTTGAATAGCCTTGTAAGGATGATAATTCCGCAGTGTTCTGCTAGGGCGTCA
>NW_026916789.1:0-316 GCF_035046485.1 Aedes albopictus
CTGGCCTCGCAATTGTTATCGAGCGGCGTCAAAGTGCTCCTTTTATCTGGATGCTTCCATTAGGTAAAACAATGCCAATTCATTTCCCGGTCGTCGCACTGACTCAGTCTATTCACACGCACCATTGACAGTTACATAAAACCTCCGCATAACGTTGCGATGCATGCTTTCTTACGCTTCAACAATCATACTCATTTCGTGCTGTTTGCCTAGCACTTAACTCCTGATCCTGATCCTGATCCCGAATCTAAAGCCAAGAAGTACGCATTGTACTTGTTGTCGACGCCATATCGTTAAGAAAGAGGAAGGGATGTGG
>NW_026916789.1:339-1000 GCF_035046485.1 Aedes albopictus
CAAAACCAAAATATTTTATCAAGGGGATTAGTTGTGCTGTCATATGCATATATGGAGATTATGTTATGGTAGAACATTTTGGAGATAAAGCTGCAAATGTAGTGTACACTAGTATGGGACACACATTAAGTTCTCGCTCCAGTCGACTTTTTTGATTCCATTTAGGTCCCATATGAACTGTGCAAAATTTCAGCGCAATCGGTGAAACTATAATTTAGCGCAAGCGGTTCAAAGTTTTCTTAGGATTTACTATGGGAAAAGTTACACTTTCCGATAAAAAATCCCAGAGGTCGCCCCTTGTCTCTTTAATTCAAATCGATCAATGTTTCTTGTAGAAAAATCATTTATGAAACTTTCCTTCGAAGACCGCAAAACACTTGGATGCTTGTGGAAAAAGTTATTGATTTATTACCGATTAGTGATCCAACGAACGGCTTTTTGTTTTGTTTTATTAGCAGATAGAGCGATAGCGCTCTACGTTGACCTGGAATTCAATGGAAGAGCTGTGTTGAGAAAACTCATGAACAGTGTTCTAATAACCAAGAGCAATATTTTTTAATATTTTATTAGTGCATTATAATCGAAGCGCGTTGCATTTTTTGGAAGTATCTCGCAGCATATATACGATGAATTTTACTTGTCAATTGGCATCCTTGTTACA
>NW_026916790.1:0-17312 GCF_035046485.1 Aedes albopictus
ATTCCCGGGAAACTCCTAGAGTAGGTTACCGGGGAACCTAGAGGAATTCCTGAGGAGCTGGCGTGAAAAATCTCCACGAACTCCGAAGGCATATTCGTGGAATTCTTGGAAGGAACTTAAGACTTCCGAGAAATTCCCGTGGAACTCCTGGAAGAATTCCTGAGGAACTCCTGTAGAAGTTGCCGAGAATCTCCTGGAGGAATTCTAAGGAACTCCTGAAGGAATTTCTAAGGAACTCCTGGAGAAATTCCCAATCACTCCTGGAGGAGTTTTCAAGGATCTCTAGGAGGAATTGCCGAAGATCTCATGGAGGAATTCTCTAGAAACTCTTGGGGGAATTCCCACGAATCTTGCGGAAGAATTCCCTAAGAACTCCTGGAAGAATTGTCGGGGATCTCCTGGAGGAATTTCCGGGGGACTCCTGGATGAATACCTGAGTAGTACATGGAAGAATTATCTAGGAACGCCAGGTGGAATTCTTGGGAAACTCCTGATGAAATTATCGGAAAACTTACGGAGGAATTCCCGAGGAACTCCTAGAGGAGTTTCCAAGGAACTTTTGGAGGAATTACTGAGGAACTTCAGGAGGAATTCCCGAAGATCTTCTGCAGGAATTCCCGAGATCTCCTGGAGAATTTCAGAAGATCTCCTCGAGGAATTCTCAAGGATCCCGGGAATATTTCCCGATGATCTTTTGGAGAAGTTCCCGAGGAACTCTTGCAGGAATTTCCGTGGAGCTCCTGAAGGAATTCCCGACAAATGCTGGAGAAATTCCCTGGGAGCTCCAAGATAAACTCTCGGGGGACTTCTGTAGAAATTGCCTGGAAACTCCTGCGAAGAAATGATGGATGAATTTGCGAGGATCTCCTGTAGAAATTTCCGGTGACCTCTTGAAGGTACTGCCGAGGGGGAACTCTCGCGGATCTCCTGGAAAAATTACTTTGGGGAACTCCCTAATTAAATTTCATGGAAATTCTGGAATTCATTTTCGGATAGTTTATGTAGTTATTCCCCGTCAAATCATGAAGAAAATCCTGGAGAAATTTTAAGACCATTGCTGCAGGAATGCTTCTAAAGGAATTCGCGGTATTCGTAGGGAAACGTGGGGAAACCATGGATAGATTCCCTGAGTACCTCTGGAGAAATTTCCGTAAAACTCCTAAAGGAATTCCTGGAAACCTCCTGAAGCAATTCCCGACGTACTTCTGGAGGAATGCCCGAGGAGTACCTAATGTGACCTAAGTAGACTAGGGAAACTTCAGGCGGACTTCTCGGTGAACTGGGGAAATTCTTGTAAATGTTCAAGCATTCCCACCGAAATTTGCCTGAAATCCTACTAGCACAGAGAAACAGACGTAACACTTAGAACAAACTTCATTAAAAAACATCGTCACGAAAAAATAATCGCCCAATGCTAAATGTACTGTACTTGCACAGACAAACAGACGTAACACTGACATTTCCCATCGTACACCGATTTAACGGTCTATTTAAAAATTTGATCGTTGGACAACTGGTCACCCGTGGCCAGGCCCCTGGCATCAATGAAATTTATCGTAGCCAACATCTAACTGCCTTATACTCAAATTCGTGCAAATTGAAATGAGCGTGTAATCAACAAACGCAGCTTTTGTTTGATGTTGTGAGCCACACACGAAATCACATTCACAATGCGTGTTTGTTGGGTTGCTTTATTCAACTAATCGCTTGCTCCTCTTACCGTACATCAATATTAAAGCGAGTTTGAAGTGTTTTGTGATCATAAGAGGTGGAGAAAATGATTCCAAAAACTGATGAACAAACCAAAATAAACGTTAAACAAAAAATTGTTGATGTTTTCGCATTTGACAGTGGGCGCTATTTACTAGCGCCCAGGACATCCTGTCTACCATGATTCCAATGCATTGATATAGGCCGTGTCAGGGGCCTGCCCGTGGCGCATGCATCGTTTTTGTTTGAGTTTGACGTTTGCCCACTACCGCCACCTACAGGGGGTGGCCAAAATGTTTGGGATAGGCAACTTTTTTTCTCCCACAAAAAAATCAACATGCTGTAACTTTTCATAGAGTGCTTCAAAAAATCTCAAATTTTGACTGTTTATCAATCTGTTATATGTGCATCATTGGTACAAATTGGGGCTCGATTGAATAGTTTTTCACGAAGTTAGAACCGTTCGGGTAAAACACTATTTTTTAGACAACTCATTTTTGAGCTGTCATATCTCGGAAACCAGTGAACCGAATTGAATGAATTTTTTAACGTTTATCAACAATATATTGATACTTAATACAACGTTATAAAATGTAATATTTTTTCACGGCGAATTAAGTTATACCGGGTTG
This sequence comes from Aedes albopictus, assembly GCF_035046485.1. Classification (NCBI taxonomy): domain Eukaryota; kingdom Metazoa; phylum Arthropoda; class Insecta; order Diptera; family Culicidae; genus Aedes; species Aedes albopictus. Next base: position 2,343 of record NW_026916790.1, read on the forward strand.
ATATTTTTACTTATACAGATGAAAATTAGTCAAATTTACAATACCACACAAAAATTACTAAGTGCGTTCTTCTTTCAAGCTAAATTGGCTCTAATATATCTGATTAGCGATAACTTGAGAACAGAAGTGGAAAATCTTTGGACATCAACACTAAAATTTAATGACATTGACGTAAAAAAATACATTTTTTCGAGAAAAATCCAAAAAGTGTCTATTCATGATAACTTTTTTCAACGTTCAAAAAGTATCTATGTTTTAATAGTTTGTGAAGCATTCGTATATTGTTAGAGTACGTCCAAAATTTCATTCAATTCGGTTCACTGGATTCCGAGTTATGATAGCTCAAAAATGAGTTGTCTAAAAAATAGTGTTTTACCCGAACGGTTCTAACTTTGCGAAAGATTAATCAATCGAGCCCAAATGTGTACCAATGATGCACATATAATAGGTTGACAAACAGTCAAAATTTGAGATTTTTAGATGCACTCTATGAAAAGTTACAGCATGTTGAATTTTTTTGTGAGAGAAAAAAAAGTTGCCTATCCCAAACATTTTGGCCATCCCCTGTAGTTGATGATCGGCCAAACTCAGTACTTTTAGTATTGGGCGAACAGGTTTCCGGGACTATAATTTGAATCGAAAAATGTTCAAAGTGTTACGTCTGTTTGTCTGTGGTACTTGGCTGGGCCGCCACTAGATGGCGGTAGTGAGCAAACGTCAAATAGGAACGATACCAGCGCCGCGAGTGGCCAATCGACCTACTACTGAATATTTGATATACCCGTTAAAAAGGTGATCGATGGGAAGCGATGAGAGTGTAACGTCGTTTCTATGTGCTACTAGCATCCGAAATAAACAATAGTGGTTTCGCAGCGCGGTGTCACGAACACTAATGCAAATCTACTGGTTGAAAATATGCCCATTTGATTTTGCTGGGAACAGCTGATCTTTGTTTACTATTTTCAACCAGTAACTCAAGTGGTGTTCGTGTAATGCAGCGTGTACGTACACGCAACACTACTAAAAGCAGAAACCACTATAATTACCACCTATTACCACAATTCTCACCAGAATCTCACTAAAGCTTTTCTGAAATAAAGTTAAGGTGAAGATATGACGAAGCCACAGCTCAAATTTTCAAGAGCACAAATCTGAAGAACCGAATGTCGTATTGCGCTGAAAAGTTGATCGATTGGTCACCACCAGCGGGTAACCAATCGATCAGCTTTTCAGCACAATCCGACGTTTGGTTCTTCAGATTTGTGCTCTTGAAAATTTGAGCTGTGGCTTCGTCATATCTTCACCTTAAATCGAGGGTTTGCCGGGTACAGTTAGTTTTCAATGCATTTTTCAACGCATTATGGGTTGTATGCAGATCGCAAGAATTTTCTTGGCCTATCTCGATGCGTGGAAAATTCAGCAAGGAATCACTCAAGAAATAATAAAGCGTCGCTTTATTCCGGATCCTACACTGAAATAAATTATGTTGTGTAAATTATTGAGCTTTGCAAGGATTTCGCGATGATCGTGCAAATGTTCAATCTTTGACAGCACAATGTTCACACATCCAACAACAAAGGAAATAGTGCATAAACAAACCGATTAGTCGAAACTCCACCCCAAAATAACGCTCCGTTACTGGAAAACTGTAGCGGCGACATCAACCAATGTATGCTGAAACCGGTGTGCATATTTTGTGGTGGGACAATTTTGTTTGCCTCTGCGTCTTATTTGGCACAAGATCGTCAATACCGATTCCATAGTAACATTACTAACCGTACCTATGATTCTCAACCGACCACAAAATCTGTTAAATGCACTGAAATATTATTGAAGTAACAATACATTGCAGTCAGTTTGACTAAAAGCGTAGTCGCCTTAACAACAAAACATTGTCAATTTTTCCTGGACACACATCTTACAACACGGTATGGTTACACATACAATGCCCAGCTGTTAAATTTAGATTATTTTTGGTAATGTTAACACTAACAGCACTGCTAGTTAAATTGTTAGTCCTTTAGTGGAATTAACAGGAAATAGCCATCGGTTGAGAATCTTGAAAATCTTTTTTATTGCAAATATCTTTGATCTGTGATCACAGATATCTGTAGGCGAAAACTGGAAAAATATGTGTAATTCTAGGTAAATCTGTGTATATGGCATCACTGATCATGACATCGGGGACAACAAATTTTAATTTATTTGTTCTAGCTGTCACGTCGGTTCGTCGGTGCTATTTATATGAATGTAGGACTCGTGCTGTAAAAATCTTCATTTCGTAACTCATTGCATAAATAACTATTAAGCTCTATGATAAAGAAGTAATAATAAATAATTTTCCGGTTAGTCCCGTGGTAAACAGGACGGTAAATCAAAAATCTTGAAGAAAAATGATTTTTACCTCCAAATTCAACGACTTCGTACGCAGTACAATGAAATGTCACACGAACGAAAATGTTTGCTCACATCTCCACAAACACAGATCGCGCGACATCGCAAATGTCATGTTGATGGATGTTTGCTTCCAAAATGCAAACATTGATAACAAATTTTGTTCTCGGAATAATCAAATTATTCGCGGAGTAACGGAAATTTGCGGGAGTTTTATTCAATAAGTATAAAATTGTCGTTTATTATAACATATACCATGGATAAAGGTAAGAATAATTAGTTGGATTCACAAATTATGTATCTATAAAAGCGACACTTTTTGAAATTTTAGATTCGTCGAGGATATTAGCCATGAACAAGACGTTGGAAGAGGTTCGAGCGCTAAGTACGTACAAATTTTGTTATGATAATTTAGGGTAGACGAGTTAAGTCTCATCTGAAAATTAATCATAAATAAGTCGTCACCATTCTCGCATCAGCTAGCTCAGCAGCCACACGTGGAAAGTAAAAGCTAAGTCTTGGTTTGCTACCGCGGAAGCGAATTTAGTTGCGAAAAAGTCGATTTTGATTTTTCTTGTCTTTTGGATGCCAGTGGTGAAAGTGTAAATATTGTATCATAGTTACGGTTTTTTTTAATACTCCATTAGTTTTAAGTTTCTCCAGTTTATTAGCTTAAGTGGTGTTGGTTAGAATTAAGTGTTAGTGTACATATTAAGAAAAAGAGAAAAAGTAGTGTAAGTTGTGGATGAACTGTGATGTGAATGATGAAATAGAAATCGAGGACATCTCGATTTCGGAAGGTAAGACTATTGATGAGCGAAATAAAAGGAAATTACATGACAAACACGACGTAGAACCGAAGCGACTGCTAACAGAAATGGGACGCAAAAAAGAAAATGGTGGTAACACAACAGGATTGGACATGAACACGGATGACAACATGGCGGATGACGGAAGTACTATGAACACGACACAACAAACACGAACACAAAAACAGATCAAGTACACGATGAAAGATCTCACACAGACACAGCAAACGAATATGACACAGACACAGAAGCAGGATAACGGTGACACACAAGACAGCAGATTGAAGAGAGACAAAAACAAAAATGTAAATGATGGATTGAATCTGGGAAAATGGGAGAAAAACAACGTACATACAGTGTTTTTCATTGAACGACAAAACAAGGACGATAAATCGATTCACCCAATGTTGCTGGCGAAAATTCTACACAATGTTGGAATTAAGCAATACAAAGAGCTCAAAAGTGCAGGATATGGAAGATTCAGAATTACGTTTAACAAACCCAAGGATGCTGAAGTATTGCTTAATTCCACATTGCTGAAAGAAAACTTCAAATTCAACATCTACATTCCAAACATGCTAAAACAGACAATAGGAGTTGTTCGAAATGTACCACCTACAATCACAGACGACGAAATAGTTAACAACATTCAGGCAGGAAAGAAAAAAGTAACAAAAGTTGAAAGGATCTGCAAGATGAAGAGGGTAGACAACAACAATGTACTAGTACCGACGTACACCATCAAAATTTATGTTGAAGGTCAGGAGCTACCAGATGAGGTCGCGATTTACGGAATAGTAGCAAAAGTTGATTTCTACATTTTCCCGGTCAAACTATGTGTAAGATGTTGGAGGTTCGGACACAGAATTAAGACGTGTAGGAGTTCAAAGCCGAGGTGCGTAGTATGTGGGTTGGATCACGAAAGCAATGAGTGCTGGGATGCTCCAACTTGCGTTAACTGCAGGGGTAGTCACAGAGCAAATGATAGGAAGTGTCCCGAAAGAGTAAGACAAGATATGATCCTACAAGTTATGGCTAGAGAGAAACTAACGTTTGCTGAGGCAAACATGAAATTTCCCCGAAACAGATCAGTGCAAGACAGGCTTCAACCAGCAATCAATTCACTACAGGAGTTCCCAACACTACCGTCGACTTCAGGAGGCCCAAGTCGAGACAGACAAACGCAGAATAACACAGTAAACAACCAACAAAGCATAAATACAAACACACACCAAAACACAAACATCGAGGAAATAGTAACGCGCGTCAAAACAGAACTGATTAAACAACTCAACTTGGACACAATAATGGACAAAATTAAAGCAATACAGGAAACAGTAACTAACAACACCCAACTAAAACAATCTGGTAAGAAATCAAAGGATGCACAAACACTACTAACTGAAATAATGAATGAAATAAAATCAATTGCAAATCCGGAAGTAACATTTACATCAAAAGTAACACAATTAAATAACCCAAAACCACAACAAAATGGACTGGTACCGGAATCTCAAATTCATACAACATAACATAACCAGCATAAGACCCCTGGAAACCCGGAAAATCTTAAATCACTTTCTTAATAAAAACAACATAGATATCGCAATCTTGCAAGAAATATGGATAAAACCCAATGAAGATTATAAATTCCCTGGTTACAATTTTACTAAATCACTCAGAATAAATGGTTATGGAGGAGTTGGAATTCTAATTAAAAATGAAATAAAATATGAAGAAGTTAAACTACCAAAACTTGAACCTATAGAAGCAATAGCAATAAAAACCCTAAATACGAAAACAGAAATAATAATAATCTCAATCTACATACCCCCTGTACCAATAAACAATAATGACATTAAAGAACCATTGAAAAAACTCTTAGATACAATAGAAAACTGGAACAAAACTACTATTTTAGCAGGCGACTTTAACGCACACAATAAAATATGGAATAACAAACAAACAGACTGTGCAAGAGGAAAACTTCTATCGAGCTTAATAGACATGACAAACCTAATAATTCTTAACGATGGATCACCCACATTAATCAAAACACCAAACACGGTACCGTCCACTATTGATTTAACATTAGTTACACCAGATATTGCAGCAAAAATAGAATGGAAAGTAATTGACGATGAAATAGCAAGTAATCACAAAATAATAACCCTTGAAATCCAAAACACTGCTAAAAACTTCACAATAAACAGAGAAATCCTTAATAAGAAAAAAGCAATAGAAAACATAAACAGCATAAATCCGGATGAAATAGAAAATCAATTTTTACTTATACCTAACTTTAAAGAACAAATTAAAAAAGCAAAATACAAACCCAAGAAGACAAACCAACAACCAAAACCCTGGTGGAATGATGAAATAAATAATTTATATCAAACTAAAAACAAACACTTAATAGAATACTTCCGAAATCAAACATATGAAAATTTTATAAAATTCAAAAAATCTAAAGCAAAATTAAAACAAATAATACGAAGAGAATCTCGAAAAAGCTGGAACAAACTAATAGAAACAATAAACCCGGAAATGGATCAAAGAAATTTATGGAACACAGTCAGAAGAATTAGTGGTGGTTTTCCAAGTAAAAATAATATACAATTACTGAACGACGCAAAAATGTCAGAAGAATTCATGAAGGTAAACTTTCCAGAAATAATAACAGAATTAGATTTCACACCCATATCAACCGAAGACAGAATAACTATTACACATAACGAAGTTTTGCAACTAATTCACTCAAAAAAAGATCATTCAACACCAGGAGTAGATGAAATTTCATTTTATATCCTAAAAAATCTAAACCCATCATTATTCAGTAAAATAGTAGAATTACTTAACATTGTAGTGAACAACGGTAACATTCCGGACGATTGGAGAGATATTAAAATAATACCTATTTTAAAACCCTCAAAAAACGCAAATAATATCAACTCATACAGACCTCTAGCAATGCTTTGTGTAATTCTAAAAATAATAAACTTCATTATTAAAAAACATCTTAATACTTATTTGGAAGCTAACAATATCATACCAGATTATTCCTTTGGATTTAAAAAGAAGACTTCAGCGATAAACTGTGTGAATACATTAATTTCTCACGTACATAAAGCAAAAAGAGAAGGTAATGTAGTTGTTGCTACCTTTTTAGATCTCACGAAAGCATTTGATAACGTAAATGTCAATACACTGCTCAAGAGACTATCAGATATCAATGTCCCAAGTGTTATTGTTAATTGGATTTATTACTATTTGAGTAAAAGAAATACAAAACTAATTCTTAATGACGGTAGTGTTATAGCATCAACAACAAATAAGGGTATACCTCAAGGTTGCCCCCTTTCACCAATCTTATTTAATGTATATACAACAGAACTACATAATTTAACTGAAGACGATAAAATTTTATTTCAATTTGCTGATGATTTCACTGTCATGATAATAGCCAAAAACTTACAAATAGCCACAGAAAAAATGAACTCCTTTTTAGCGGAAATAGTTGAAAAACTCAATAATCTAGGTATGATTGTTAACTCCGATAAATGTGCCACTATAATTTTTACTAATAAATTTCATCCTAACACAAATATTCACATAAATAACAGTCCTATAGAAATAAAAGCTTTCCATAAATTTTTAGGTATCCAAATTGATCACAAACTAAACTATAAAACACATATTAATACAACAGTTGTTAAAGCCAAAAAGAAAATTAATGTTTTGAAAATGATAGGAAAACGAAAGAATGGAGCTCACCCGGAAACAATGTTAAAAGTAGCAAAAGCTATAGTTCAACCACATTTAGATTACGGATTATCAATAATAGCTAAAGCATCAAAAACGACATTTGCTAAACTTGAAACGGTACAACATTTATATATAAGAACGAGTATGCGATATTTGAGATCGACACCTAATCACGTGATATTAGCAGAAAGTGGAATCTTACCTTTGAAAGAACGAGCTGAGTACTTAACATTAAAAGAAATAGTTAAATTATTGTACTACCAGAATACTCCGTTGTTTGAATTTTTACAATATTTTATTATGTCAGACGAGTTGCCTAAACATTGTTCTTATTTAGAAAGGATCGCATCAATTAACAATTTTCATTTAATTCAATTGGGAAGCAAATTACCTTATGAAAGTACAACTAAATTAAAAATAGAAACAGAAGTAGATAACTTGAACAAAAAACAAACATCCATAGCCATACAAAAACAGAAGACACTAGAGTTAATTTCACAGAAATACAAAAATGATTACAAAATTTACACGGACGGCTCCAAAATAGACGGTAAGACAGGATATGGGATATATGACAGTAAAGAGAAAACATCTTATAGTGGAAGATTAAAAACACAATACACAATAATGAATGCAGAAATATTCGCGATTTTAAAAGCTGTAGAATACCTAAAAACAAAAAATGTACAAACTGCTGTAATTTTAACGGACTCTAAAAGCGCAACCCTTCTTATAAAATATAATACTACAAATGATAACTTCTTAGTAGGAAAATTAATAAAAGAAATCAATGATTCTCAGCTAGAACGTTTAACAATTCAATGGATACCAGGACACTCAGGGTTAGTAGGTAATGATAGAGCTGATTTAGCAGCAAAACTGGGAACAGATAGACAACAGATAGAAAACACTCCTTTAACCAAAGATGATTTGATTTTAAATTTGAAAATTGAGACTAGATGTTATTGGAATCAAAGATACAAAAGTATATCAGAGGAAAAGGGAATTTATCATTATAAAATAGAACAAGATGTTAGAAACAGGCCATGGTTTTCAGAAATTAAACTTCCTACACACCACACAATTACAATAAATAGATTAAGGACTGGACATTTAGCGACAAAAGACAGACTAAACAACTGGGGACTAATACCTAACGATAAGTGTGATCACTGTAACATCAGAGAAGACATCATCCACATTTTACACTATTGCGCTAAATTTGATAACATTCGAAATAAATACTCGGTATTACAAAACAGAGAAGATATTGTAAGTATTCTAGCTAACACTGACTTCAAAAAAATTAAACAAATAGCACAATTTATTGGAGAAACAGGAATTAATGTTTGAGTTTCTACTGATTCGTGGAAAGGAAAAACTTTCTTTAAATTTTAATCTATGATTTGACATTTACATAAAACACCCGGCACTAAAATGAGGAGGAAAATAAGTTGACATCGGTCGAAAGTTACGCTATAGTGACGCCTTGTAGTCACACATACAAGACTTGGTTGTTATGGACCATCAAAGGTCTGCGCCAAAAGCGAGAAAGAAAAAAAAAAAAAAAAGTCGTCACCGATGTCCAATTTTGTTCTTTTTCTAACATTCATACATATCACTTCAACTTCTGTCGATTTCCAGATGCAAAAAACGACAAACTACTCAAAGACTTCGGCATCGACCTTACCAACCTAAGCGACGCAGCACAAGAAACACTGGAAGACTATGCCAAAATTAAATATCTCACCGGTCTAACGGAAATGGATCAATCCTTCGTCGAAGCTTACTGTTACCAAGAGCAAGCCAAACGCCTCGAAGCACGCCTGCAATCGCTCCCACTGAAGGCCGACATCAAGAAACTGAAGGCGGCCATTCAACGAGAACAGAACGACCTCACCAAACTGGAGCGATTTGTGGAGGAAACACAAGCCCAACTGGTTCCCACCGACGAGATGGAGAAGATGCGCGTCACCCGCGAGGCGCAAATCGAGATGCTGCGACGTAAGCAGAGGCCCCTCATGGAAAAAGCGGACGCCATAAATCTCGACGAGCTGATTGCCAAGGTCGATGCACTTGAGGCCGAGGAGAATAATTAAATGCGTTTTTTTTATCGATACTGATGCTGTGTTTATACATCAACCGGGCTGTGATTCCCCGCGAGGGACGCGCGCGGTTCAAATATTTATATCACTTCCTTTCTGGTGGCGCGTGCAATATAGGTAATGAAGAAAAATAAACTATTTTTTTGTCACTTCGAATTCCTGTCTCACAAGCAGGTTTCGTGTGATTCCTATCTATGCTTGGCAATAGCAATATTCCTTTCACTTTATCATCGTCAAGTTGAATTTATTGTAACTTGTTTACGCGAGAATTTGCAACCGTTTTACATACTTCTAAGATTGTTCATGGTTGGTCTATATCTGTCTACATATATCAGGCTGTCTAATGCCTGAAAAACTTTGTATTATCTGGGAATTTGATTTCACTTGGAATACTCAGGGAATTCTGAAGTCAATCAGGGAATTCTTATTGGTAAGGAATTTTGCAGAAAAAATATGTTCGAGATCACTATGTTCATGATTGTTAGGATTTTTTCTAGTTCTTCGTAACATTCAACAATAACAATTGTTGAGCAACTAAAAGATAAATTAGAGAAAAAATTAAAAATAAATGTTAATAGTAACGTTAGTGAAATATACTAACCCAAATATATACATGCATTTGGGTTCCCCAACATTGATACAAATCAAAATCTTGACGTAGCCGTGTTGGGGTGCTCTGAAACTTTTCAACAGCTATAAAGACCTTACATGCCATTAATGACTTCATTAGCATAGACACCACTTTGCCTTTCTCTATCTCTGCATGCAATTAAGTACTTTGTCTTGGTTGATTTTATTAGCAAACCTATCCTCGTCCGCCTTCTTCGGAGGGGCAAAATCTTCTATAGCATTGAATCAGCTGGTGCTGTACGTATCAGCCTAAATTATTCAACCGGAAAAGTATGGTCTGACATTATCTGTGCGCCTTCGCGTGACAGTCGTGAAGAAGATGATGTGATGTCGGTCTCTAGTAGCAACGCACGTCATACTAACATTCCTTCCCTCCCTTGATGACCGTATGGACGTGGCCGGCCTCGTTATTGACTCAATAAAGTTTGAAATTCTCGTAAATGCACATTTTAGAGCGTGAAGCTACTCCCAAGTTCCGTTTGTTGGATTCTTATGCATTTTTGATTGTTCTAGTCAATCACGGAGTAGCAACTACTAATTGTACGGTCATCTATGCTCATGCTCATTAGTGTGGGTCATCGAAACCGTTTTCTCAGATCAAAGCTTTTTTGGTTCCGTTTCGGGTCCTGAGTATGGGTTCATTTAAATATTACGTAACGTAAAATATGACAATTTTAGACCCCCTCGCTCCCCCACGTAACAAATTATGTGTGGAAGATTTTGAAATTTTGTATGGAGCGTAACACAACGCTAGACCCCCTCCCACCCCCCCATTGCGTTACGTAATATTTGAATGAGCCCTATCTGTGCAAAATTTGAGCACGACCGGTTGCGTCTACACTTTGCGCATTGCAAATGAAATTTGTATGGGAAAACCATTTTTTTTTTTGCATTTTAGTCATAAGTTGAAAAAGTTTGTCTGAAACTTTTTAACCGATACTGTAAAATGATAGCCTAGGATGTTCTGAAAAACTTTGTTGAAGACCGCAAAGCGTCTTCAACAAAGTTTTTCCCTGAAATGGGGTCAAAAAAGCTTTGATCTGATGGGATACCATTGATTTTTTTTTCATTTTTCCATATAAACGATGACCCACTCTAATGCTCATGCTCAGAACAGGTAAAATTAATGCATCATTTTTTATCAGATTTGGCACACAAAATAAACATACGCCAAAGAGTTTTCAGTCAATTTTTTCCCCAATTTTATCGGTCTATTTCAGAGTTACAGCCGCATTACTTTGTCCCATTGCGGATAACAGGCTTTGTCACAAGTATGACAAGGTTTACAATTAATTCAACCAAACGTCAATTCCTACCTAGAGTAGCTGAATCAGCACTAATATTACTAGACATTACTGTGTTACTATCTTGTCTTTTCCCGCAATCATATTCCTCATTTTAGTCGACATTATCGTCTAGCTCATCCATACTATCCACAGTGGCTTCATATTTCCTCAACAGCAGGGAGGAAAAAAACCCTCACAGTTAGCTATGTTTATCATTGCCATTCAACAATTCTCCAAATAAGTGATTTACCTGGCTGCCAGTATTGTTTTGTCAGTGAGTATTTTTTTTTTTTTCATTTATTGCAAATAGAAGGTGCCAGCGTAGTCTTATGCAGCACATCAATGACACACTTAAAACAGAATGCCGAGATCGGCTGTGCGAATCTCGGTTAAAGTTCTCGGCTAAACGCTTGACGTTTATGGCCCGTTTACATATGTGATAATAATGCGTGACAATATTCTGTCGGACAATTTATTCCACGCTAGTATCGTTTACATTGCCGCTAAAAATTTAGCTGCTAAATCTGGGACAATAAATTGTCCGACTGTGTTGGTACCAAACTATCGTAATGTAAACACTTCCCTATCTGCCAATAAAATTGGCATGATGGTAATATTAGCTGACAATTGGTCTAGCAGACCGTTTACATGATGCTAATTGTGACGGACAATCTAATATCCTCATTATTGTCCACTAGTTTTAGCACCGAATTCAGAAGCTTCTGATTTTGTCATGCTAATTTTATTGTCTGCTAAAAAGTGTTTACATTGCGCTAAAATGACGCCAATACTGCTCGAAAATGAACTGTCGCGTAGAATTAGCAAATATGTAAACGGGCCATTAGTGTTTGATGATAACGGCACCCATGGGTGCTGCCAAGGATGGGATCATTCATTTGCAATCATTTACATTCACTTGCTGTTAACTCGCTTCAGAAACATCGCAGCAAAAATCAATGTATGGAACACTTTTTCATTTTTGTTTTACCTGAAACTTTGTAGAAAAATATATTTGCGTAGAATCAATAGTTAAGTCAACAGAAGGCAGCAAATGCAACTCTCCACGGCGTGAATGTAATTTACATTCACCGCGTGTATAGTTGCCTTCACAGCTCGCTCACGACTTTAGTATGCGTGTGCGACCCCAATGTTATTCGGAAAACTTGCAGATAAAACTACAAGGTTCAATTCACCCGTACATTGTTTTTCAATAGCATGCTTCTGAACTGAGATAATAGCAAGTGCATGTAACTTATTGCAAATGAATGGTCCCATCCCTGGGTGCTGCTATAAATAAACTTGACTTTTTGCTGATATATCAGTTAAATAACGATTGCCGAGCGCTCGGCTGTGCGAATCTCGACAAAAGAATAAAAATTATCCGAGCTCAACTGAGTGTGTAATTACATAAAATCTTCATATATTACTCCGATCCATGTATTCCTGCGCTGCAGCTATCTCACTTTCGACGTGCTACCTTCTCCTGATATGGAAGCATAAAAAGAACTCACTAATTGGGTTCTTTAGGGGTATCCAGATTATTTCATAATCGGAATCTCCGCCTAAAAATTAGTCTAATCCAGAATTTCATATTTTTTGGTGTCCGGAAAATATGTTTTTGCAATTACGTTGTGAAAAGTTGAACATTTCAGTTGGCTGAAGTATGCTGAAATGGCCTACTTTTCACCACTAATGCAAGTGTGCCGAAAAGTACTACTTTTCGGCACTCTTAAGAGTGCTGAAAAGTAGCACTTTTCGGCACTTTTGCTCGTACGCAGTTTTTACTTACCACCGTGCCTGCCGTAGATTCAGCCTCTGCCTCTAAATCTAATGAGCAGTTCGAATCCGAATTAGGACGATTTCAATTACGAACTGCTGAATCTGCTTTTCCTTTTTCCTGCGGAAAACTGTTTGACAACAGGAGCTCGATCATTGGTGACGCCTACTACACCATAGCCTACCTGATCAAACAAAAAAAAAACAACTCCTACAAGCATGAGCGCGCGCACGTGGTTTCTATTCTACTGATACATGTTTGTGTAGCCAGAAAAGATCGCTCTCAATGGGTGTTTTTCGTAATTACAAAAAACTTTGTTTGCAACTCGTTGCAAAACTCGATTTCTTCAGCACTCGTCGTATTTATCCAACTCGGCAAGTCTCGTTGGATAAATGTACGACTCGTGCTGAAAAAATCATCATTTTGCAACTTGTTGCATAAATAACTATTAAAATACATTTAAAGTTTGTATGGGGAACATTTTTTGTTCGGAGTGAACTGTCATTTTATCGATTTAAATGTTATTCTATCCACGGAAATTAAAACTGTTTTGTTTATGTACCCATCAAAACAAAGGTGTTGGAACGCAATAAAATCACATTATACTCAGGAAAATTATCTCTTTCTGTCAGGCTATAGAAAGTAGCAATTCACTAAACAACCCAATGTATGCACTTTTCAAAATATCTGTTTTATGATCATCTTTGTTTTGTCTATTTCAGTGATCCTCAGCCTAACTGTCTTTGCGGGCCAAAATCGAATTTTGAAAAGAGACTGCGGGCCGCTAGTCATTCAAGAGTTTATTTTCAACAATTTCCAAGATTCAACACAAAATACATTTGTTTGATTTTTTGAAAAGTGCAAAGAATTAAATTTGTTGAAATTCCCAAATAAAAAGATTTTTTTTTTTGAAAACATTGAACAAGAGCAAAGAACTAAACAACCTGAAATTATTATGAGCTTTTATTTTACTTCAAAAAATCCTGAAATTACAGATCTTGATATTAATAATTTTGAGCAAATTTCATATTTCAGACAAGCTACTTAAAATCACAAAAAATAAGCAAAAACGACGCTGGCTAGAACAATATGGACCTTTTTAAGAATAATGTGGATAAACTCACAACGTACTTATAGCGCAGATTATAAGTGCAGAATTGTGGAAGACCTAGACACGAACACAGACTAATTTCTTGTAATACATCTGGATCCAGTATTGACAAATTTACGAATAGAGTTTCTTACTGCAGCTTAAAGTTTTCCTGAGAACTATTTAAAAAACACCTTGGAAATGTGAGATTGTTTGAGACTTCTCGTGGATTTGGAGAAATTTCAGAAAGATTTCTTACGAAGCCAATGAAGAAAAACCTGCAGACATGATTTTCTGAACAAGTATTTGTAGCCGATATAGAATAGATATTTTGAAAGGAATTCCCAAAAGTATTGCTAGGAGAATAAAAAGTATCTTGCCCAATCCCTGAAGTTTTAGCGAAACTTCGAAAGTTTGGGCAACACTTCCTTTAAGAAAAATTATAAACAAAAATTCTGTTAAAAAATTTTGAATAGTTTCCTGGCAGAAGTGGTGAATATATATTTGTCAACAAATGGGTAAGAGCAAGATGCAGCAACTTCAAGCAAGTTCAACCTACGTCGTTGAACAGGACTATAAAGTATATACAACAATTTTTTTCACCGATAGAAACAAAATGGAAATTATTTTTAATTAATTTTCGAGTAATTAAATTAATTACTAATAATGAGTCCATGGCAGAGAACCTGTGAAATTAAGCGAAACACAACATTCTTAACAACAGTTCCGATTATTTTCGAAACAAAATTCCTTTTACAGTTTGGAAAACATTAAAAAATCTTACTTCTTTTGAAAAACTCTCCTAGATATTGACAAAATTCATTCTCATTAAAGTTTTAAAATAAAGTGAAATTTTTGATTTTCGTTATGCAATCTTTGAGTGGGCCGCTTTCTCATACATTTCAAAATCAGTTCGCGGGCCGCACAAAACCTGGTCAATGGCCGCATGCGGCCCGCGGGCCGCAGTTTGGTGACCACTGGTCTATTTCTTTTGATATAGAGACGCAAAGAAACATATGCTAGTTTGTAAATGTAGAACATGTGTTTTCTAAAGCTCTCAAACATCGTACATCGCTTTGAGTAATCGCAATTTGATACGGTCACGGTATGAACG
>NW_026916790.1:17335-59000 GCF_035046485.1 Aedes albopictus
GAAAACCATTCCTATACCATATACAGGGGATACTCAAAATAACTGGGACAGGTAAAATTTTCACTTTTCAAAAAATGTTCAACTCGGTGTAACTTTTCGAAAAGGGCATCAAATACCCAAGTAACCACAAGCATTATATCATTGCACGAATTAGACTGAATATGAACCTTTGCAATGCAAAATGCAGTAATTCCACACTTCTCATGCAATAATCCTCTAGATTGGCATTATCAATGTATTGATGCATTACTTTTTTTGTTTACATTAGGGTGCATTAAAAGGTGATATACGATAATTCAATAATTCAGCACTGCAAAAACTGGATAAATGCAATGTACAAACTAGCAAAGGTTGCTCTAACAATCTATCTATATATATAAAAGTCAATGTAAGTTTGTATGTTTGTATGTTTTGTAGCAGTCAGGAAATTTGTATATAATTTTTGTGTATATTCTAATGTAAATGTTGTAAATATTATATCAATGCCTGTTGAGAATAAGTTTAAATCAATGTTCAGTGTAATTAGATTCAAAGTATTGGAATTCCCTTAGAGTAGGCAATCATGGGTTGCGAACATTTTGCGAAATCTCTCCTGAGGCGAGCACACTTGTGTCTCCGAAAGGTTGGAAAGGGACAGCAGCACGACCATCGCTCCGAGTTATCCTTCGTGACTTGCGATCACGAAAGTGTACGACGAGTTTTCGGGAAATGACGAGCTTCCGGTACGTCCGAGAATTCACTGTCTTAATCTGAGGGATCACAGACTCGATCATTTCGTTCGTGACTACCCAGCAAATTGGAAGTGTGCGCGTTTGTAGTTTGTTCGTTATCCGTTGTGAAGTAAGGAATTCCTAGTGACGTTAAGTACATGTTAATTAATTAAATTCTTGTTCGTTCTCTAGTGTATAAAAAGTGTGCGTAAGGTAGAATTCTGTGTGCGAATTAGTTAGAAGCCAGAAGTAACAGGTAATTGTGCTCGTAATGTGCCATATTGTGCTCGTGCTTAGTGTTCGTTTTATTCGCCAGAAGGCTGTTCATTTCGCAGCATATCTACCCGCACCCAAGCGCGCGAACTTCTCCCCTCACGGACGGAAACATTCCTGGCCAACCTTTATTCTGCCGGAAGTCGGTCGATCCGTCACCAAATCGACCGAGTGAGGCTCAGGGGACCTCAGCGATTCGCGAGTCAGAGGCCATCCACCAATTTGACCGCCACCGCCATTGCAAGTGCGTTGGTCGCAAAACGCGCGATTCGCCATTCACCAATAACGGCCATTGGTGATCGCCGTTCAACACGCCCGTCTCGGACGGGGCACTGACCTGGGCCACAGGTCAACGACAGCGGACGTAAGCCAACGAAGTCGGTGAGTCGAACAAACCTCTTTTTTTTGTGGAGTGGGGCGTCCGTTGAGGGCGCCTCGGAGTGTTTTTTGCCAGTCACAGACTGAAGACGATGTGCCGCTAAGGCCTCGTAAAAAGCTTGGAGATCGTCGTGCGTGCGTGACGAATTGCCGCCGCCCAGATCCGGTTGTCACACCAGGAGCGCAGGCTAGCCCGCAGATGCGCCGCCAAAGGTTGTGACGTCACACAGAACACGTAGAGCACATGAGCACGTTAGACAGATAAGAAGAGAGAACTAGGGAGAGAAATCGCACACAAGATAGGAAGTTAGAGAGAACGAACACATACACACAACATGAATAAATGCTAGCAATAAACATTGTGATATAAACCGCCCAAAATATTCGTTTGAACCCCACTATGTAGTGTTAAGTTGAATAAACGTCCCATTATGTGTTCTAGTAAGCCCTAGTGTTTGATTAGTTGCATGTATTACCCGTCACTACGCGTTTGATGTCGTTCCCGTCCTCCGTCCACGGAGTTTGATTGATGGGGTTCTCAGTCCGTTTCCTCTTTGCTGTTGCGTATCGCGGCGAGTGTCTTGTCTGCCAGTGATGAGAATTGGTGAGCAACCGCGAATGTTGTCTCACTTTGAGCATGCGTGATTCTCTCACCGAACTCTCTGAGTGCCTTCGGGATTAATGGTTGCGTTGAGGTAATAGGGTGAACCCGTTCGGTCGTTTGGTTCGTAGGCTGGCTGGAACGATCCGTAAAATTCCTTTCGGAAATATTAAATGGACTCGCCCTCAGGAGAGTCTCATCCGGGCAAATTGAAATTGGGCATGTGGTCTCCCTTGTGGAGTGGCGCTTAAGCCACGTGTTTTAAGACGGATCGCCCGGGCTGGCTACAAATTGGCGCCCAACTAAAGGTTTTCGAGATATTTGAGTATTTGTGAAGTTTCTGATGTAAAATAATGCGTATTTAAGGATTTTGTGGTGTTTATGGAAAGTTTGAGGTTCACTTATTGATAGTTTTGGGATTATGATGTGAATTTATCCGTATTTGGTTTCTGTGGACAATCTTTGAGTGTTTAAGTTATTTTTGTGAATTAAGGAACATTTTGGGAAGTATTGAGCAGAATAAAGATTGAGTTTGTGCAGTGGAATATAGTGTTGAGTATCAGTATTTACGTGTCTGTTGATTGCAAAGTTTCGGTTATTTTCGTTTCGTGTATTTTGTTGAATTATTACTATTTCATTGAAATGGCTGTAAAATCTGCATATATGGACCGTTTGATTATCGAGGAAGTTGGGCTATGAACTGAAAATACGAGGAAAGTTTGATGAGGCTTGAAATGACGTTGAGAATACTGTGGATATTGAGGTACTTGTTCGAGAAATAAGATTTTGATGATGGAATGTATGAGTACGGCCTTAATTGAGTGTGTTTTTCGTGGTATCGTTCTTGAATTGGTTCAGTTTATGCGTTTACGAGTTGTTTAGAAACTAGGAATCAGAACATAGAAGAGTACAATATGAGTTGTACTGAGAGCAACGTAGGTGTAGGGGGTGAGCAAGATCCGGGGAGTGAGAGGATTCGGGCTCTGGAGGCCGAAGTGGTTAGGCTGAAATCATTGATTGAAATGGTTGAAAGGAGAATGAGAGGAACCGGTAAGCAGGAAGAGAGACAGGAAGAATGTGAGGTGGTCCAAAATGTACCATTAGAGCAGTTGGTAGTCGAGGGTACGAAGCACCAGGAGAGGAAGCCTCTACCGGAGTCACCAACATGTTGGTACTGTGAGGGATACGATCACGTGGTAGATAATTGTATTGGAAGGAAGAGGACTCTTGAGCTCTGGCGTAAGTTAGATGAAGAGAAGGTGAGAAAAGGTGAAGAACAACCAGAATTGCCAAGCGGTCTTGTACCGGAATGCGAGACCGAGAGTAACAAGACTTCAGAACTAGAAGGTGTGGCCAATGCAAGTCTAGGGAACTGCTTCATCGCAGATCACGAAAAAGCCGGTGAGACTAAGAAGATAGGTTCTGTGTTGCCAGTCAAACAAACGTTGTTTCGGAAATATGACGTTCCGAGATTCGCGAGTAAAGAAAGGCAAACTAGACAGGTTCCGTGGCGAGGATTTTCAGAAAGCGGAAAAGGTCGGAGTAAGACAAGAGTTCGATTGAATAGGAGAAAGGAAAAGGAAACGAAGAAAACAGCGAATACCAGAACAGTAAAGGGATGGCAGATAGAGTGGTCGTTTACTTCCGAGCGATGGAGGGTGTGGTTTTTGAAAATCTTATTAACGGACGTTAAATTTGTCACTCGATCCATTGAGATTAGTTGCTATCTGGTACTACCGGCTAAGCTGGCACCGGAATGCATTCTAGCAACCATCAAGAGGGTAGTAGGCAGCTATTGGAATGGTTTGGAGAGTTTGGATGGAAATCGACTTGGCATTTTCCATTGCAAGTTCCTAAAAAACTTGCCAGAGCAGGCTCTCCATAGTTTGACCTTGCATGACCTTCAGCTATGTAACTGTTGTGAAACAGCGACAAGGAGCCAGTTAAAGGTCTGGTCTCATTAAAACACTTGAAATTTACCTTTTTTCCAGCTATGAGGCTCTTGGGTTTCACCCAAGAGTTACTTTTATCCCGTTGAAGCTGTGCTCCGGGTAAATAACATACTGGTTCGCCATTGCAAAGCTTAGCGCTGATCTTTGGATCAGCCGCCGCCCCTACAAAACCTTTTCTTACTAGGGGCATCCTTGGACTGTTCAACAGTCCAAGAAGAAGCTTTGCAGTGTGCTGGAGAATGGAGTAGTCAGTTCTTTCAAAGTAGAACCATTGGAAGGTAGTAGTTGTGGTTATTCGCGATCCCCTCGACCAGAAGTCAGAGAGAGCCCTGGAAGTTTTCCCGGGCGATGATCTCAAACCAAAAGCTCAGAGCCGTAGGGTAATGACGAGCAGTACTGCTGAAGGAAGTTTAATTCGTGAGTCTGGCTTTGGGGATTGCCAGACGCTGATCGAAAAGAAAGACTCAGAAGTTTTTGCAATCAAAAATGGTGTTGAGCAACCCGAGTCAATCGAGCGAGAGCACAACAACTTCAAAAAAATGGCTCTATCGTGGGAGTACTGCCCGAAAGTGAAATTTTCAAAATTTATCATTTCTATGGAGACATTTCAGGGAGATTTTGGCAATTTGTAAATAATGTTAGTAAGGTAGTTCACAAAGGTAATCTTATATGTCTAATTTAGTACTTAAAATTATTTTTCTTTATTGTTTTTCTATTAAAATTAACTTAAGATTATGTTGCTTTCTGTTGAGCATGGCAACCCCTCTGTGACGTCATCTCTTCGTCGTCCGTCCGATAGTACCTAAAAACAAGAATAAAGCATTAAAATCCGTTTCCATTACTGTGAAGTGATTGGAAACACACTCACCTGACACCAGGTCTCCAGAAGCAGCCTCATCCGGCCGGCGAGGTGGTCTTCAAAGGCTAGGTCGTTCTCCAATATCCCGATCCAGTACAGCGAGAGAATCCTGTACGTAGGATTTCTCAAGCCTACGTCAGCCAGTCATTTTCCTTCCGTATTTGACCTAAACCACAAAGAAAACAGATAACATTAGTACTTACAGTTTATTAGTTACTTTTCCCGTGATTTTCCGATATTTGCAGCCATTCTTGGTCCGTTTTCTTGGAAAATTACCTAAAAACGTTCACGAATTTTCAATTTCACTGCACTTTCAATGTTTTTGTTTACGTTTGACGGTTCTCAGAAAGGGTAGATATATCAGAGTTTGAGTGTCGTGAGTGTCCGGAGAAAAATTTCTCTGAGTGACGTAAGTGGGAGTGATTTGTGTTTTCTCATTTAATAATGCTTCGTGAGAGCTGGAGAGAACCTCCGGCGTATGAAACGTTATTGGAATGATTGTTTGGGAGAATTTAGGATTCGCACACATGGATTAGCGTAAGTCAGAGAATTTTTGGCGAGTTAATTGGTGTTGTGGCGGTTTTTGTGTTGTGGTTGATGTTTACGTTTTGTCCTACACAGAGGCATGGATACCGGGTAGCAGGCTCGGTGGTTCTCTGTGAGACAGAATCGTTGCGGTGAATTCAGAGGAGAAACGTGTTACCAACATCAAGGATTGGTGTAGTTTCGAATCTGAATGATCCAGTTATTGTTGTAGAGTGTGTGCGGTCATATCAGAGAAATGCAATGAATCAACGTTTAGGTTTGGTGTTTGGTTTCTCGATATGTACCTGTTCTGTGTTGGTGTATGTTCATTGAGTATCAGATGTTCTGTTAGTTAATGACGTGTTGTTGGGATGATGCTTCTGCTGAGACTGAAAGGTTTCAGCAGCAATGCAGTTTTAAGGATTTCTTTGGGGTTTGAGATTATATGTTGGTGTCGATATTCTACCTAGTCTGAGAACGTCAAGCAGCTCAATCTTTCTTGGGGTGAACCTGTGTTTTGTAAATATTGTTGTAGATATAAATATGGAATAGTGTGTACATAAAAGTTTTTTTTTCGATTTTTTTCGGTATTATTATTATGGAGAATAGGTTAGGAACCCGGATGAATTTGAAATATTTATACATGATTTAGCTAAGGGAATATATTAATGAAATAATGTACATAATGTGTACAGTTTACCACTACGAAAATTTGGTTTAAGTCCTTAAACCAAATTTTCGTAAAATAGCCCTGGTGCAATGTAGCAGTCAGGAAATTTGTATATAATTTTTGTGTATATTCTAATGTAAATGTTGTAAATATTATATCAATGCCTGTTGAGAATAAGTTTAAATCAATGTTCAGTGTAATTAGATTCAAAGTATTGGAATTCCCTTAGAGTAGGCAATCATGGGTTGCGAACATTTTGCGAAATCTCTCCTGAGGCGAGCACACTTGTGTCTCCGAAAGGTTGGAAAGGGACAGCAGCACGACCATCGCTCCGAGTTATCCTTCGTGACTTGCGATCACGAAAGTGTACGACGAGTTTTCGGGAAATGACGAGCTTCCGGTACGTCCGAGAATTCACTGTCTTAATCTGAGGGATCACAGACTCGATCATTTCGTTCGTGACTACCCAGCAAATTGGAAGTGTGCGCGTTTGTAGTTTGTTCGTTATCCGTTGTGAAGTAAGGAATTCCTAGTGACGTTAAGTACATGTTAATTAATTAAATTCTTGTTCGTTCTCTAGTGTATAAAAAGTGTGCGTAAGGTAGAATTCTGTGTGCGAATTAGTTAGAAGCCAGAAGTAACAGGTAATTGTGCTCGTAATGTGCCATATTGTGCTCGTGCTTAGTGTTCGTTTTATTCGCCAGAAGGCTGTTCATTTCGCAGCATATCTACCCGCACCCAAGCGCGCGAACTTCTCCCCTCACGGACGGAAACATTCCTGGCCAACCTTTATTCTGCCGGAAGTCGGTCGATCCGTCACCAAATCGACCGAGTGAGGCTCAGGGGACCTCAGCGATTCGCGAGTCAGAGGCCATCCACCAATTTGACCGCCACCGCCATTGCAAGTGCGTTGGTCGCAAAACGCGCGATTCGCCATTCACCAATAACGGCCATTGGTGATCGCCGTTCAACACGCCCGTCTCGGACGGGGCACTGACCTGGGCCACAGGTCAACGACAGCGGACGTAAGCCAACGAAGTCGGTGAGTCGAACAAACCTCTTTTTTTTGTGGAGTGGGGCGTCCGTTGAGGGCGCCTCGGAGTGTTTTTTGCCAGTCACAGACTGAAGACGATGTGCCGCTAAGGCCTCGTAAAAAGCTTGGAGATCGTCGTGCGTGCGTGACGAATTGCCGCCGCCCAGATCCGGTTGTCACACCAGGAGCGCAGGCTAGCCCGCAGATGCGCCGCCAAAGGTTGTGACGTCACACAGAACACGTAGAGCACATGAGCACGTTAGACAGATAAGAAGAGAGAACTAGGGAGAGAAATCGCACACAAGATAGGAAGTTAGAGAGAACGAACACATACACACAACATGAATAAATGCTAGCAATAAACATTGTGATATAAACCGCCCAAAATATTCGTTTGAACCCCACTATGTAGTGTTAAGTTGAATAAACGTCCCATTATGTGTTCTAGTAAGCCCTAGTGTTTGATTAGTTGCATGTATTACCCGTCACTACGCGTTTGATGTCGTTCCCGTCCTCCGTCCACGGAGTTTGATTGATGGGGTTCTCAGTCCGTTTCCTCTTTGCTGTTGCGTATCGCGGCGAGTGTCTTGTCTGCCAGTGATGAGAATTGGTGAGCAACCGCGAATGTTGTCTCACTTTGAGCATGCGTGATTCTCTCACCGAACTCTCTGAGTGCCTTCGGGATTAATGGTTGCGTTGAGGTAATAGGGTGAACCCGTTCGGTCGTTTGGTTCGTAGGCTGGCTGGAACGATCCGTAAAATTCCTTTCGGAAATATTAAATGGACTCGCCCTCAGGAGAGTCTCATCCGGGCAAATTGAAATTGGGCATGTGGTCTCCCTTGTGGAGTGGCGCTTAAGCCACGTGTTTTAAGACGGATCGCCCGGGCTGGCTACAAATTGGCGCCCAACTAAAGGTTTTCGAGATATTTGAGTATTTGTGAAGTTTCTGATGTAAAATAATGCGTATTTAAGGATTTTGTGGTGTTTATGGAAAGTTTGAGGTTCACTTATTGATAGTTTTGGGATTATGATGTGAATTTATCCGTATTTGGTTTCTGTGGACAATCTTTGAGTGTTTAAGTTATTTTTGTGAATTAAGGAACATTTTGGGAAGTATTGAGCAGAATAAAGATTGAGTTTGTGCAGTGGAATATAGTGTTGAGTATCAGTATTTACGTGTCTGTTGATTGCAAAGTTTCGGTTATTTTCGTTTCGTGTATTTTGTTGAATTATTACTATTTCATTGAAATGGCTGTAAAATCTGCATATATGGACCGTTTGATTATCGAGGAAGTTGGGCTATGAACTGAAAATACGAGGAAAGTTTGATGAGGCTTGAAATGACGTTGAGAATACTGTGGATATTGAGGTACTTGTTCGAGAAATAAGATTTTGATGATGGAATGTATGAGTACGGCCTTAATTGAGTGTGTTTTTCGTGGTATCGTTCTTGAATTGGTTCAGTTTATGCGTTTACGAGTTGTTTAGAAACTAGGAATCAGAACATAGAAGAGTACAATATGAGTTGTACTGAGAGCAACGTAGGTGTAGGGGGTGAGCAAGATCCGGGGAGTGAGAGGATTCGGGCTCTGGAGGCCGAAGTGGTTAGGCTGAAATCATTGATTGAAATGGTTGAAAGGAGAATGAGAGGAACCGGTAAGCAGGAAGAGAGACAGGAAGAATGTGAGGTGGTCCAAAATGTACCATTAGAGCAGTTGGTAGTCGAGGGTACGAAGCACCAGGAGAGGAAGCCTCTACCGGAGTCACCAACATGTTGGTACTGTGAGGGATACGATCACGTGGTAGATAATTGTATTGGAAGGAAGAGGACTCTTGAGCTCTGGCGTAAGTTAGATGAAGAGAAGGTGAGAAAAGGTGAAGAACAACCAGAATTGCCAAGCGGTCTTGTACCGGAATGCGAGACCGAGAGTAACAAGACTTCAGAACTAGAAGGTGTGGCCAATGCAAGTCTAGGGAACTGCTTCATCGCAGATCACGAAAAAGCCGGTGAGACTAAGAAGATAGGTTCTGTGTTGCCAGTCAAACAAACGTTGTTTCGGAAATATGACGTTCCGAGATTCGCGAGTAAAGAAAGGCAAACTAGACAGGTTCCGTGGCGAGGATTTTCAGAAAGCGGAAAAGGTCGGAGTAAGACAAGAGTTCGATTGAATAGGAGAAAGGAAAAGGAAACGAAGAAAACAGCGAATACCAGAACAGTAAAGGGATGGCAGATAGAGTGGTCGTTTACTTCCGAGCGATGGAGGGTGTGGTTTTTGAAAATCTTATTAACGGACGTTAAATTTGTCACTCGATCCATTGAGATTAGTTGCTATCTGGTACTACCGGCTAAGCTGGCACCGGAATGCATTCTAGCAACCATCAAGAGGGTAGTAGGCAGCTATTGGAATGGTTTGGAGAGTTTGGATGGAAATCGACTTGGCATTTTCCATTGCAAGTTCCTAAAAAACTTGCCAGAGCAGGCTCTCCATAGTTTGACCTTGCATGACCTTCAGCTATGTAACTGTTGTGAAACAGCGACAAGGAGCCAGTTAAAGGTCTGGTCTCATTAAAACACTTGAAATTTACCTTTTTTCCAGCTATGAGGCTCTTGGGTTTCACCCAAGAGTTACTTTTATCCCGTTGAAGCTGTGCTCCGGGTAAATAACATACTGGTTCGCCATTGCAAAGCTTAGCGCTGATCTTTGGATCAGCCGCCGCCCCTACAAAACCTTTTCTTACTAGGGGCATCCTTGGACTGTTCAACAGTCCAAGAAGAAGCTTTGCAGTGTGCTGGAGAATGGAGTAGTCAGTTCTTTCAAAGTAGAACCATTGGAAGGTAGTAGTTGTGGTTATTCGCGATCCCCTCGACCAGAAGTCAGAGAGAGCCCTGGAAGTTTTCCCGGGCGATGATCTCAAACCAAAAGCTCAGAGCCGTAGGGTAATGACGAGCAGTACTGCTGAAGGAAGTTTAATTCGTGAGTCTGGCTTTGGGGATTGCCAGACGCTGATCGAAAAGAAAGACTCAGAAGTTTTTGCAATCAAAAATGGTGTTGAGCAACCCGAGTCAATCGAGCGAGAGCACAACAACTTCAAAAAAATGGCTCTATCGTGGGAGTACTGCCCGAAAGTGAAATTTTCAAAATTTATCATTTCTATGGAGACATTTCAGGGAGATTTTGGCAATTTGTAAATAATGTTAGTAAGGTAGTTCACAAAGGTAATCTTATATGTCTAATTTAGTACTTAAAATTATTTTTCTTTATTGTTTTTCTATTAAAATTAACTTAAGATTATGTTGCTTTCTGTTGAGCATGGCAACCCCTCTGTGACGTCATCTCTTCGTCGTCCGTCCGATAGTACCTAAAAACAAGAATAAAGCATTAAAATCCGTTTCCATTACTGTGAAGTGATTGGAAACACACTCACCTGACACCAGGTCTCCAGAAGCAGCCTCATCCGGCCGGCGAGGTGGTCTTCAAAGGCTAGGTCGTTCTCCAATATCCCGATCCAGTACAGCGAGAGAATCCTGTACGTAGGATTTCTCAAGCCTACGTCAGCCAGTCATTTTCCTTCCGTATTTGACCTAAACCACAAAGAAAACAGATAACATTAGTACTTACAGTTTATTAGTTACTTTTCCCGTGATTTTCCGATATTTGCAGCCATTCTTGGTCCGTTTTCTTGGAAAATTACCTAAAAACGTTCACGAATTTTCAATTTCACTGCACTTTCAATGTTTTTGTTTACGTTTGACGGTTCTCAGAAAGGGTAGATATATCAGAGTTTGAGTGTCGTGAGTGTCCGGAGAAAAATTTCTCTGAGTGACGTAAGTGGGAGTGATTTGTGTTTTCTCATTTAATAATGCTTCGTGAGAGCTGGAGAGAACCTCCGGCGTATGAAACGTTATTGGAATGATTGTTTGGGAGAATTTAGGATTCGCACACATGGATTAGCGTAAGTCAGAGAATTTTTGGCGAGTTAATTGGTGTTGTGGCGGTTTTTGTGTTGTGGTTGATGTTTACGTTTTGTCCTACACAGAGGCATGGATACCGGGTAGCAGGCTCGGTGGTTCTCTGTGAGACAGAATCGTTGCGGTGAATTCAGAGGAGAAACGTGTTACCAACATCAAGGATTGGTGTAGTTTCGAATCTGAATGATCCAGTTATTGTTGTAGAGTGTGTGCGGTCATATCAGAGAAATGCAATGAATCAACGTTTAGGTTTGGTGTTTGGTTTCTCGATATGTACCTGTTCTGTGTTGGTGTATGTTCATTGAGTATCAGATGTTCTGTTAGTTAATGACGTGTTGTTGGGATGATGCTTCTGCTGAGACTGAAAGGTTTCAGCAGCAATGCAGTTTTAAGGATTTCTTTGGGGTTTGAGATTATATGTTGGTGTCGATATTCTACCTAGTCTGAGAACGTCAAGCAGCTCAATCTTTCTTGGGGTGAACCTGTGTTTTGTAAATATTGTTGTAGATATAAATATGGAATAGTGTGTACATAAAAGTTTTTTTTTCGATTTTTTTCGGTATTATTATTATGGAGAATAGGTTAGGAACCCGGATGAATTTGAAATATTTATACATGATTTAGCTAAGGGAATATATTAATGAAATAATGTACATAATGTGTACAGTTTACCACTACGAAAATTTGGTTTAAGTCCTTAAACCAAATTTTCGTAAAATAGCCCTGGTGCAATGTAGCAGTCAGGAAATTTGTATATAATTTTTGTGTATATTCTAATGTAAATGTTGTAAATATTATATCAATGCCTGTTGAGAATAAGTTTAAATCAATGTTCAGTGTAATTAGATTCAAAGTATTGGAATTCCCTTAGAGTAGGCAATCATGGGTTGCGAACATTTTGCGAAATCTCTCCTGAGGCGAGCACACTTGTGTCTCCGAAAGGTTGGAAAGGGACAGCAGCACGACCATCGCTCCGAGTTATCCTTCGTGACTTGCGATCACGAAAGTGTACGACGAGTTTTCGGGAAATGACGAGCTTCCGGTACGTCCGAGAATTCACTGTCTTAATCTGAGGGATCACAGACTCGATCATTTCGTTCGTGACTACCCAGCAAATTGGAAGTGTGCGCGTTTGTAGTTTGTTCGTTATCCGTTGTGAAGTAAGGAATTCCTAGTGACGTTAAGTACATGTTAATTAATTAAATTCTTGTTCGTTCTCTAGTGTATAAAAAGTGTGCGTAAGGTAGAATTCTGTGTGCGAATTAGTTAGAAGCCAGAAGTAACAGGTAATTGTGCTCGTAATGTGCCATATTGTGCTCGTGCTTAGTGTTCGTTTTATTCGCCAGAAGGCTGTTCATTTCGCAGCATATCTACCCGCACCCAAGCGCGCGAACTTCTCCCCTCACGGACGGAAACATTCCTGGCCAACCTTTATTCTGCCGGAAGTCGGTCGATCCGTCACCAAATCGACCGAGTGAGGCTCAGGGGACCTCAGCGATTCGCGAGTCAGAGGCCATCCACCAATTTGACCGCCACCGCCATTGCAAGTGCGTTGGTCGCAAAACGCGCGATTCGCCATTCACCAATAACGGCCATTGGTGATCGCCGTTCAACACGCCCGTCTCGGACGGGGCACTGACCTGGGCCACAGGTCAACGACAGCGGACGTAAGCCAACGAAGTCGGTGAGTCGAACAAACCTCTTTTTTTTGTGGAGTGGGGCGTCCGTTGAGGGCGCCTCGGAGTGTTTTTTGCCAGTCACAGACTGAAGACGATGTGCCGCTAAGGCCTCGTAAAAAGCTTGGAGATCGTCGTGCGTGCGTGACGAATTGCCGCCGCCCAGATCCGGTTGTCACACCAGGAGCGCAGGCTAGCCCGCAGATGCGCCGCCAAAGGTTGTGACGTCACACAGAACACGTAGAGCACATGAGCACGTTAGACAGATAAGAAGAGAGAACTAGGGAGAGAAATCGCACACAAGATAGGAAGTTAGAGAGAACGAACACATACACACAACATGAATAAATGCTAGCAATAAACATTGTGATATAAACCGCCCAAAATATTCGTTTGAACCCCACTATGTAGTGTTAAGTTGAATAAACGTCCCATTATGTGTTCTAGTAAGCCCTAGTGTTTGATTAGTTGCATGTATTACCCGTCACTACGCGTTTGATGTCGTTCCCGTCCTCCGTCCACGGAGTTTGATTGATGGGGTTCTCAGTCCGTTTCCTCTTTGCTGTTGCGTATCGCGGCGAGTGTCTTGTCTGCCAGTGATGAGAATTGGTGAGCAACCGCGAATGTTGTCTCACTTTGAGCATGCGTGATTCTCTCACCGAACTCTCTGAGTGCCTTCGGGATTAATGGTTGCGTTGAGGTAATAGGGTGAACCCGTTCGGTCGTTTGGTTCGTAGGCTGGCTGGAACGATCCGTAAAATTCCTTTCGGAAATATTAAATGGACTCGCCCTCAGGAGAGTCTCATCCGGGCAAATTGAAATTGGGCATGTGGTCTCCCTTGTGGAGTGGCGCTTAAGCCACGTGTTTTAAGACGGATCGCCCGGGCTGGCTACAAATTGGCCAGCCCGGGCGATCCGTCTTAAAACACGTGGCTTAAGCGCCACTCCACAAGGGAGACCACATGCCCAATTTCAATTTGCCCGGATGAGACTCTCCTGAGGGCGAGTCCATTTAATATTTCCGAAAGGAATTTTACGGATCGTTCCAGCCAGCCTACGAACCAAACGACCGAACGGGTTCACCCTATTACCTCAACGCAACCATTAATCCCGAAGGCACTCAGAGAGTTCGGTGAGAGAATCACGCATGCTCAAAGTGAGACAACATTCGCGGTTGCTCACCAATTCTCATCACTGGCAGACAAGACACTCGCCGCGATACGCAACAGCAAAGAGGAAACGGACTGAGAACCCCATCAATCAAACTCCGTGGACGGAGGACGGGAACGACATCAAACGCGTAGTGACGGGTAATACATGCAACTAATCAAACACTAGGGCTTACTAGAACACATAATGGGACGTTTATTCAACTTAACACTACATAGTGGGGTTCAAACGAATATTTTGGGCGGTTTATATCACAATGTTTATTGCTAGCATTTATTCATGTTGTGTGTATGTGTTCGTTCTCTCTAACTTCCTATCTTGTGTGCGATTTCTCTCCCTAGTTCTCTCTTCTTATCTGTCTAACGTGCTCATGTGCTCTACGTGTTCTGTGTGACGTCACAACCTTTGGCGGCGCATCTGCGGGCTAGCCTGCGCTCCTGGTGTGACAACCGGATCTGGGCGGCGGCAATTCGTCACGCACGCACGACGATCTCCAAGCTTTTTACGAGGCCTTAGCGGCACATCGTCTTCAGTCTGTGACTGGCAAAAAACACTCCGAGGCGCCCTCAACGGACGCCCCACTCCACAAAAAAAAGAGGTTTGTTCGACTCACCGACTTCGTTGGCTTACGTCCGCTGTCGTTGACCTGTGGCCCAGGTCAGTGCCCCGTCCGAGACGGGCGTGTTGAACGGCGATCACCAATGGCCGTTATTGGTGAATGGCGAATCGCGCGTTTTGCGACCAACGCACTTGCAATGGCGGTGGCGGTCAAATTGGTGGATGGCCTCTGACTCGCGAATCGCTGAGGTCCCCTGAGCCTCACTCGGTCGATTTGGTGACGGATCGACCGACTTCCGGCAGAATAAAGGTTGGCCAGGAATGTTTCCGTCCGTGAGGGGAGAAGTTCGCGCGCTTGGGTGCGGGTAGATATGCTGCGAAATGAACAGCCTTCTGGCGAATAAAACGAACACTAAGCACGAGCACAATATGGCACATTACGAGCACAATTACCTGTTACTTCTGGCTTCTAACTAATTCGCACACAGAATTCTACCTTACGCACACTTTTTATACACTAGAGAACGAACAAGAATTTAATTAATTAACATGTACTTAACGTCACTAGGAATTCCTTACTTCACAACGGATAACGAACAAACTACAAACGCGCACACTTCCAATTTGCTGGGTAGTCACGAACGAAATGATCGAGTCTGTGATCCCTCAGATTAAGACAGTGAATTCTCGGACGTACCGGAAGCTCGTCATTTCCCGAAAACTCGTCGTACACTTTCGTGATCGCAAGTCACGAAGGATAACTCGGAGCGATGGTCGTGCTGCTGTCCCTTTCCAACCTTTCGGAGACACAAGTGTGCTCGCCTCAGGAGAGATTTCGCAAAATGTTCGCAACCCATGATTGCCTACTCTAAGGGAATTCCAATACTTTGAATCTAATTACACTGAACATTGATTTAAACTTATTCTCAACAGGCATTGATATAATATTTACAACATTTACATTAGAATATACACAAAAATTATATACAAATTTCCTGACTGCTACAGTTTGTATGTTCGTATGTTCGTATGTTTGTATGTTTATTTGTTTGTATGTATGTATGTATGTTCCAGCATAACTCCGGAATGCCTCAACCATTTTCAACCAAATTTGGTATACACATTTGTTAAATTAAGGAGGTGGTTATAAGGGTTTTGGAATTCAAGATGGCGGCTTGGGTTCCAAGATGGCGGCCAAAACGTCAGAAGGCAATCTATTTAACGGTAAATCTTTTACGAATACCATGCAATATTGGTATCTATCGACCGGGCTTGATGAGTAGAAGTCAAAAATTAATATCCGACGCCATTTTGGAATCCAAGATGGCGGCCCTTAATCCAGGATGGCGGACAATAATCCAAGATGGCGGCCATGGAATGGTGGTTTGAGCTATGATACCATGCAATATGGGTATCTATCGATCGGGATTGATGAGTAGAAGTCAGAAATAGATATTTGACGCTATTTTGAAATCCAAGATGGCGGACTACAATACAAGATGGCGGCCATGGAATGGTGGTTTGAGCTATGACACCATGCAATATGGGTATCCATCGATCGGGCTTGATGAGTAGAAGTCAAAAATCAATATCCGACGCCATTTTGGAATCCAAGATGGCGGACTATAAATCCAACATGGCGGACCATAATCAAAGATGGCGGCCATGAAATGGTAGTTTGAACTATGATATCATACAATATGGGTATCTATCGATCGGGCTTGACGAGTAGAAGTCAAAAATAGATATTTGACGCCATTTTGAAATCCAAGATGGCGGACTACAATCCAAGATGGCGGCCATGGAATGGTGGTTTGAGCTATGATACCATGCAATATGGGTGTCTATCAAACGGGCTTATCGAGTAGAAGTCAGAAATATATATTTGATGCCGTTTTGGAATCCAATATGGCGGACTATAAATCCAATATGGCGGACCATAATCCAAAATGGCGGCCATGGGATGGTGGTTTGTGCTATGATACCATGCAATATGGGTATCTATCAATCGGGCTTGACGAGTAGAAGTCAAAAATAGATATTTGACGCCATTTTGGAATCCAAGATGGCGGACCATAATTCAAGATGGCGGCCATAGAATGGAGGTTTGAGCTATGATCCTATGCAATATGGGTATCTATCGATCGGGCTTGATGAGTAGAAGTCAAAAATAGATATATGATGCCATTTTGGAATCCAATATGGCGGACCATAATCCAAGATGGCGGCCATATAATGGTTGTTTGAGCTATGATCCCATGCAATATAGGTATCTATCGATCGGGCATGATGAGTAGAAGTCAAAAATCAATAACCGACGCCATTTTGAAATCCAAGATGGCTGACTATAATCCAAGATGGAGGCCATGGAATGGTGGTTTGAGCTATGATACCATGCAATATGGGTATCTATCAATCGGGCTTGACGAGTAGAAGTCAAAAATAGATGTTTGACGCCATTTTGGAATTCAAGATGGCGGACCATAATCCAAGATGGCCGATCATATTCCAAGATGGCGGCCATGGAATCCAAGATGGCGGATTATAATCCATGATGGCGGACCATATTTCAAGAGCCATGAAATGATAGATTGAGCTATGATACCATGCAATATGGGTATCTATCGATCGGGCTTGATGAGTAGAAGTCAAAATCAATATCCGACGCCATTTCGTAATCCAAGATGGCGGACTATAAATCCAAGATGGCGGCCATGGAATGGTGGTTTGAGCTATGATATCATACAATATGGGTATCTATCGATCGGGCTTGATGAGTAGAAGTCAAAAATCAATATCCGACGCCATTTTGAAATCCAAGATGGCTGACTATAATCCAAGATGGCGGCCATGGAATGGTGGTTTGAGCTATGATACCATGCAATATGGGTATCTATCAATCGGGCTTGACGAGTAGAAGTCAAAAATAGATGTTTGCCGCCATTTTGGAATCCAAGATGGCGGACCATAATCCAAGATGGCGGCCATGGAAAGGTGGTTAGAGCTATGATATAATGCAATATGGGTATCTATCGATCGGGCTTGATGAGTAGAAGTCAAAAATAGATACTTAACGCCATTTTGAAATCCAAGATGGCAGAAAATAATCAAAGATGGCGGCCATGGAATGGTGGTTTGAGCTATGATACCATGCAATATGGGTTCTATTGATCGGGCTTGATGAGTAGAAGTCAAAAATCAATATTCGACGCCATTTTGGAATCCAAGATGGCGGACCACAATCCAAGATGGCGGACCATATTCCAAGATGGCGGCCATGGAATGGTGGTTTGAGCTATGACACCATGCAATATGGGTATCTATCGATCGGGCATGATGAGTAGAAGTCAAAAATCAATATCCGGCGGGTTATAATCCAAGATGGCGGAACATATTCCAAAAGCCATGAAATGATAGATTGAGCTATGATACCATGCAATATGGGTATCTATCGATCGGGCTTGATGAGTAGAAGTCAAAAATCAATATCCGGCACCATGTTGGCATCCAAGATGGCGGATTATAATCCATGATGGCGGACCATATTCCAAGAGCCATGAAATGATAGATTGAGTTATGATACTTTGCAAAATGAATATCTATCAATCGGGCTTGATGAGTAGAAGTCAAAAATCAATATCCGACGCCATTTTGAAATCCAATTTGGCGGACCATATTTCAAGATGGCGGCAATGGAATGGTGGTTTGAGTCATGACACCATGCAGTATGTGTTTCTATCGATCGGGCTTGATGAATAGAAGTAAAAATCAATAACCGACGCCATTTTGGAATCCAAGATGGCAGACCATAATCCTAGATGGCGGACCATATTCCAAAATGGCGGCCATGGAATGGTGGTTTGAGCTATGACACCATGCAATATGAGTATCTATCGTTCGGGCTTGATGAGTAGAAGCCAAAAATCAATATACGGCGCCATTTTGGAATCCAAGATGGTGGACCACAATCCAAGATGGCGGACCATATTCCAAGATGGCGGCCATGGAATGGTGGTTTGAGCTATGACACCATGCAATATGGGTATCTATCGATCGGGCTTGATGAGTAGAAGTCAAAAATCAATATCCGACGCCATTTTGGAATCCAAGATGGCGGACTACAATCCAAGATGGAGGACCATATTCCAAGATGGTGGCCATGGAATGGTGGTTTGAGCTATGACACCATGCAATATGGGTACCTATCGATCGAGCATGATGAGTAGAAGTCAAAAATCAATATCCGGCGGATTATAATCCAAGATGGCGGACCATATTCCAAAAGCCATGAAATGATAGATTGAGCTATTATACCAAGCAATATGGGTATCTATCGACCGATCATATTCCAAGATGGCGGCCATGGAATGGTGGTTTGAGCTATGACACCATGCAATATGGGTATCTATCGATCGGGCTTGATGGGTAGAAGTCAAAAATCAATATCCGGCGCCATGTTGGAATCCAAGATGGCGGATTATAATCCAAGATGGCAGACCATACTCCAAAAGCCATGAAATGATAGATTAGATTGAGCTACGATACCATGCAATATCGGTATCTATCGATCGGGCTTGATGAGTAGAAGTCAAAAATCAATATCCAACGCCATGTTGGAATCCAAGATGGCGGTCCATAATTCAAGATGGCGGCCATGGAATGGTGGTTTGATTCATGACACCATGCGATATGTGTTTCTATCGATCGGGCTTGATGGATAGAAGTCAAAAATCAATACCCGACGCCATTTTGAAATCCAAGATGGAATGGTCGTTTGAGCTATGACACCATGCAATATGCGTATCCTACGATCGGGCTTCATGAGTAGAAGACAAAAATTGATATTTAATCTAAGATTCCGGACTATAAACCCAAGATGATGGACCATAATTCAAGATGGCGGACATGTAATGGTGGTTTGGGCCAAGGATCGGTAAATTCGCCTCACTCCATTCATATTCACTCCTCTTTGCTGAAGCGAATCGAGAAAGATGCAGCAAACGGATAGTCGTGTTCAAACACGCAACCCCATCACCAGTCGGAAGCGATGCGCAAGCTGGTTGACATGGATATTCGTGGCCGATCGTCGCAGTTTGGATCGCAAGCGAACGAATGAATGGCGAATGGTGACGAATGCTGGTGAGCGATCGAAGCGGCTATTAGCATAACTAGAAGAGAATTTCTGCTTGTAATGCATACGTTTTTAGTGTATTGTTGTTGAAATGCGAGATTAGCAAAGAAAATAATAAACATATTTTGAAAACTTCAAATATTCGTACGCGCAATATCACTCACGAATCGCATCACCTCTCCATCGCTTGCGATGCGAATGTGGACGAATATTTAAATTCCATGTATGGCTTCCCACCGTTCGCCGGTGTTTGCTGTCGTCGCTGACAAGCAAAAAGCGACAACCGTTCGCTGCTGACTGTATTCGAGTGTGGAAGAAGATGAAAACTGAAAATCAGGAACCCTGGTTTGGGCTATGATACCATGCAATATGGGTATCTATCGATCGGACTTAATGAGTAGAAGTCAAAAATTGATATGTAATCCAAGATACCGGACTGTAAATCTAAGATGGTGGACCATAATTCAAGACGGCGGGCATGTAATGGTGGTTTGTGCCATGATACCAAGCAATATGGATATCAGTCGATTGGGCTTGATGAGTAGAAGTCAAAAATCGATATTTGATGCCATTTTTGGATTTCAAGATGCCGCACTATAAATTCCAGATGGTGGATCATAATCCAAGATATCGGCCATGGAATGGTAGTTTAAGCCATGATACCTTGCAATATGTGTATCAATCGATCGGGATTGATGAATAGAAATTACAAATCGATATCGAACGCCATTTTGGAAATCAAGATAGCGGACCGAAAAACATTCGTTTACCATAAAAAAATTAACAGCCTTCGGCAACTTTTTGCGCTGCAACTGTATGGAGGACTGAGGAACATCGGCGGCAGAAAGCCGCCGATGTTCCGAAAGTCCGATGCGCCGTGTTTGCGTCGATTCACTTCTAGGCGAACAGCATATCCAAGCATTTGCCCGGTAGAATGCGAACATAGGTGTTATCCCTTTTTTAAGTCCGACGAGCGTAAGCGAGTCGGACAGCAAGCGTTAACACGTTGTAACGCAATCATATGTCTATTAATTGAGATTTGAAACCACGGCTTCGCAATTTGATAGGACACAGAGCACGCAACGAAAACTTACTGAAACGCCCATATATTATTTTCGTTATATTTCTCTATGAAACCTGAGATTATATACACATAACACTTCCTCAAAATGCCGTTGAAAAATGGTGAGAACACATGATTTAGCTTTAATTCATTTTGAACTGTTTTTTGACAGAGCAAAACATGAACAATCATAATTTATATTGAAAGCTATGAAACTAATAAACACAATGTGCACTGTTGGCAGAAACGAAAATAAAATTCAAGTTATGGTATTGAACTTAGCCTATCTCTTTTCAGCTTAATGTTTTTTTAACAGTTTTTAATTGAATGACTTCTTTGATTTCCATTCCATAAATTTGTATATTGTGCGGCCAACACAATGGCACACTATGCCGTAGAATCGTATCAGTAAATTTAAAGTTTAGTATACTTAGTATGTTTCGAAATTCTAGGTTTTTGACAGTTTTTCATATGGCTTTTATGTCACCTGGAATCTCTTCATCTTCAGCATGGTCTTGCGGAAAACCGGCACCCATTCGGTTAAATGGGACTTCGCATTTGCTTCAATCATGCACAATAAATAAACCCGAGCAAAGCCGGGTCATTCAGCTAGTACAATTATAAAAGCTTGACTCTAATGGTAAACAAATGAAATCAAGAAGAGTGAACAACTTTACGGTCAACTCTAGCGGTCTTTAACACTTCTGGTTCGACTCCCGACCAACTTATTCCCCGTTTGAACCACCGATCCACGACTTCCTTCAGCAAAACCTTTTTAGAGATGACTTTTTCTCTTAATTTCTGTTGCCTGCTATCGCATGCCAATAATGCTGGAAACCACAATTAGCATATGAGTAGTGTGCGAGGGGTGTTTTAATTTTCTTATATTGAATAAATATATTCTAAAATGCATTATGTATTTTTCAGTGATTTATCAGAATGTAATTACAGGGATTCTATTACATATGGCATAGTCGTTTTGCACTCTACAGCAATGATTGAGACAGAAGAACAGTTTCCTTTTAGTTAATGAAATTTCTGTTGTTATCACTGCAGCAGAAACAGTCCAAGGCGCCAGCGCGTATGGAGCTCATCTAGCGGTCTTCAACACTTCTGGTTCGACTCCCGACCCGGCAACAAAAAAATGATGGTTAAAACATTCATGTGGGGGGCATTAGTACCGTCGATAATGAAACGGTGCTAAAAATAGATTTTTGTTTTGGTTTTTCGTGTTGCACGTATTAAGCATGTGCAAATGCAAATGTACAGCACATGCATTTATGTTACTTTAGCAATGGCTGTCAACGTGCTGCAATATGAGGCACTAATTTGATTTTAGTGGGGCCCTTTTCGACTTTAATATTGCTTCAATGAGGTGTTTAAAGTAATGCAGCATTATATACACAATTTTAAATATAAATATATGGCAAAATTGATGCACTTATATACGGCTTCGTGGTTACTTGGGTATTCTCAAATTTTTACTGTTAGTTCATCAACTAGTTGTGTATCAGTGGACAAAATTTGGAAAAGATCGGGCCATTCTACACGAAGTTATAAAGATTCTAGAAAAAGGTGTAATTATCCGATAGCCAACTTTGAGCTGTTATATCTCCGGGTTCAATGAACCGAATGCAATGAAATTTTGATCATTTATGACTAATATAATGAACTTTGAAAAACAGTTGTCTTGATTTGAAATTATTAATGAGAAAAAAAGTTATAGCGATTTCAATTATTCTATGATTTTTTAGTAAATTTATCTATTTTTCATGCGCATCCCATTACTTTTTCAATTTAATGCCGGCTATTTGGTAGCTTTCCTTTGAAACATAAATATATTCGAGTCAGTTAGAGGGAATTAAAATAAACTATAATTACTATCTCGAATTTTGAAACGATGATGAAGTTTTGGATAAATTAGTATTATATCAGAAAAATAATCAATTCATTATAATTTTCTTTTGTGTAAAGAATTTTAAGTTATGTCAAAAGTTTTTGATAGCTCATTATATAAGTCATAAATGATCAAAAATTCATTGCATTCGGTTCATTGAATCCGGAGATATAACAGCTCAAAGTTGGCTATCGTATAATTACACCTTATTCTAGAATCTCTATAACTTTGTGTAGAATGGTCCGATCTTTTCCAAATTTTGTCCACTGATACACAACTAGTTGATGAACTAACAGTAAAAATTTGAGAATATTTGATGCCCTTTTCGAAAAGTTACACCAAGTTGAACATTTTTTGAAAAGTGAAAATTTTACCTGTCCCAGTTATTTTGAGTATCCCCTGTAGTGTACCAGCTACAATATAGTGTATTGTAATGGAATGGTTCGCTAAAAGCTGTACACATTGGTAGCTACTATACATTTACATCCGATCTTTATGTAACAATATATTATACTGTTTTTCTTACGTTTGAACCATTCACTATTCCGAAACAATCTTTTTCCGTGCATTTTTAATTATTTATTTAGTTTATGATTTTTTCCGTGCTTTGTTCTGTTCATGTTCGTGACATTTTTGTTGCAAAGGAGATGAAAGAGAAAAAAGTGAATAAGTTGAAACATCTATTTAAAGTCAATAAAATCTTTAAATAGTGGTAAACCAGGTGTCCTAAGGACTACATATCCAAGAGATATGGCGGGCTAGGTATGTAGAGTGCGATGAGAGGAATACGAATGTAGGTCAACCCGGAAAGACGCAGGCCAGGTTACCGTAAATCAGTGGATGAGTTCAACACTATTCTTTCTCTTCTTCTCTCATGTGAACTTGCCTTGTACCACAACCGAATTAAATGCGATTTATCTTTGACGTAGAGCCATTTTTAACATAAGGACTGGACTGGACACTGAAACGACTTCTGATATAAGTTCGTCTTCGCTTTTTAACCTAACTTATAGTTGAATCGAACTTGACATGTTGAGATACCAGCAGAGCGGACACAGATCAACCCAGCGTTGCCAACCTTCCAGATTTATCTGGATTTATCCAGATTTTTGAGGTCTCATTTAACAAAAGTCTGGAAGATCCAGACATTTGTTTTCCGGATTTGTAAGGTTTTGCTCGGAATTTGTAAGGTTTTTGCCCGGAATTTGTAAGGTTTTCACGCAAATCCAGACTTTTCCAGACAAATCTTCCTAAATCATCCAGATTTTTCAAAAATTGACCTGGCATCC
This sequence comes from Aedes albopictus, assembly GCF_035046485.1. Taxonomy (NCBI): domain Eukaryota; kingdom Metazoa; phylum Arthropoda; class Insecta; order Diptera; family Culicidae; genus Aedes; species Aedes albopictus. The sequence continues at coordinate 41,092 of NW_026916790.1, forward strand.
CTGGATCAACCACCGGATAAAATACCGTCCCGGGATTCGCGCGATAACGAAGAAAGATAAGTCACAGTTTTCGATCTACGGACAACGTTTATTCTCGTCAAAAGACTAGTACGGACTAAGGCATCAAAACAATAACAAACATTCAATATTCATCAGCAGTTATGCTTCGTCTGTTGTCTTACAAACACACACTCAAGAGCTCATACAAACAGCTATCGTCATTAAACATCATTGACCCAGGGGGCTAACACTTCTCTACTCCAACACTCCTCCTAAGTGTAGCCCCCATTACCTGTCACCAACTCCTCCTGCTTTGAAGTACCGATCCTACTGCTCCAGATAGTAAAGACCACCTCTTTTCTCGCCCACTGCAATAACGTTATCTCCTTCCAGAATTCGGCAATCGGTTGGACCAAACAGCACACTGTAGCCTTTTCCAGTGATTCGGCTAACCGATAACACATTTCCACACAACCCGGGAACATACAGCAAATCTTCCAGTTTCATATCGATACATTCTCCCAGCAGTCCACGTCCGATGATTCTGCCGCTTCCACATCCATTGGCTGTCAAATTTCTCCCATCAGCGAGTAATACTTCTTCTTCACATGGTGTTCTGCCACAAACATTGTTTAGTGATCCCGTCATATGCTTGGTGCTACCAGTATCGATTATCCACCGTTCTTTCATTACTTTATTTTCGGTGCTAGCCGTACTCCTCGTCCTTGACTAACACCGCCATTTTCCGCACTAGGAGATTGTACTGCTGTTCTTATTTCCTGATTACGTCGTATATTCACTTCATTGTTCTTCTTCTTCTTCAACAAAAGCGGACAATCACAACGGAAATGCCCCGCCTTTCCACAAAAATAACATACTCTCTGACGTCTTCGGTCCACACTACACACAGAAGTCTTCATAGCCTTCTCACAAACCTTTTCCTGTACACGATCTTCATGTCTTCTTTTCCACTGGTCAAGCAGCTTCCCTTTCACATAATCTAACTTCAGGTTCTCTACCGGGCGACCTTCAAGAGCAGTTACAAGAGGGTCGTATGACTCTGGTAAACTGGACAACAAAACGGCCACAACTAGATGCTCCTTTAAGGGCTCTCCCATTCTCGCCAAGCGGTGGACCAATTCCGAGGCCTCTACTAGATGGTCGGACATGTTCCCATTTTCTACTAGTCGCATCGAGCACAGTTTCCTAAGAATATGTATCTTATTAGATAACGACCCTCGCTCATGATAACCCTTTAATTTGTCCCACATCTCCTTAGCCGTTGTTGCTTCCATAATGTGACACAGCTGATTATCTTCTAGTGCCAAACCAATCAGTGCACGAGCTTTCTCATCCTTTCTAATCCAACTTTGCGTAATATCCTCCGGATCCGACATGCCACTTTTTACTACTACCCACACGTCTTCCTTCATTAATGTCAGCTCCATCCGGAACCTCCATGTTGCCCAATTGAAATCGTTCAATCGCTCAAAACTTGTCTTCACTTCAGTCATTTTTTTTTTTTTTTTACAAAAAATTTCCCTTGTAGACCACCGTGTATCGTTCGTTTTTCACACTATCGCACTCCTGACGTGGTCGTTTCTATACACACTTGTGTTTATTCACATTTGCACAAGCGACAACAAAATGGTCTGTGCAGAAATGTTTCTTCCCGACGGTCGGCGCAACTGCTGACTGCTCCTCCTCGAACAAAAAACCAAGCCAGTCAAAATAACTCCCTACACATCCGTACTAGTCGATTCGTTGCGTTGGAGTTATCACCAACGGCATTTCATTTCGCAATTTACTTCTTCCAACTCTCGTTTGAACTGCTAATCGACTGCAGCACAACTACCCACCGGGGGTGTATTGAAGACGTTCACAACATAATTCGATCACACAAAATGTATTTCACAATCCTTCTTCGCGATTACTGGACCCAAAACCAGTTGAGATACCAGCAGAGCGGACACAGATCAACCACCGGATAAAATACCGTCCCGGGATTCGCGTGATAGCGAAGAAAGATAAGTCACAGTTTTCGATCTACGGACAACGTTTATTCTCGTCAAAAGACTAGTACGGACTAAAGCATCAAAACAATAACAAACATTCAATATTCATCAGCAGTTATTGGGGACTACGAAGGTGATGATTTTGTTTGCGGTTTTCTGTGAGAAAGTGAAGGAGGGAAGATTTTTTGCTTTTTTTTCACTCATACTCCCATAAGAAACCCCGTAGGAAGAAAGAGTGTTTCCCGGCTCATCAACCTTCGTAGTCCCCAATGCTTCGTCTGTTGTCTTACAAACACACACTCAAGAGCTCATACAAACAGCTATCGTCATTAAACATCATTGACCCAGGGGGCTAACACTTCTCTACTCCAACAGTTTTCTCATGAGTTGTTATGTACATATTTCATAGTTCAGTCAAACTGGAACCTCAATATTGCAATAACGGTTAAGCACGCTGAATGATACGTATGTACCTCGTCACCCACTTCATGCAACTACATTAGTGGTCTAATAACACTTAGCGCGCTAGGCATAGTTCCATCATGCCGCTCAAAGTGTTGCCACAAATAATGCTTTGTTGGCGCAGCACATGAACGGCGTCATCCAGGCACCTTCAGCCGCAGCAGCAGCGCCACAGCGTACCTATTCAATTGAGATAGTTTTGCTTTCTTTATTTCACTGCTAGCAGCAAGCAGCCCAGTGGCTATTGTAACAGTCGCACTAGGTTGCGTGGTGCTAGCCCGTCAGCGCATCGTTCATTGTGGCGATACGCATTCAAATAAATCCGTACTATCGCTGCCGCCTATAAAAGCGGCAGCTTGTGTCATGTAATGTTAGTTGTAAGTCAATTAAACCACCACAGAGCAGGAGCACTGCCTCTCTGTGGTGCGCCAATAAATCGTAGTCAAAGTAGTTCGTTGTTACCTTTTCCTCCGGGGGAATAAAACACAACGTGGGGCCTGATCAACCGCTGGACGAAACATTGGTGCCGTGACCAGGATGAAGGACACCCCGGAGGACCATCGGACGGACAACGGATTACTTTCGAAGCCACCCGACAACTCACCATGGGCCGAACCGTCGCCCACTGGATCGAAGCATCCAACCGTTTCGGACCGTAGCGTCCCCCTGTAGGACCCCAGCGTCCACCCGCCGGATCGTAGCATCCACCGTCGGACCACGAGTGTCCACCCGCAGGCCGCGAGCGCATCATCGCCCTGCCGAATTATCCACCGCCGGACCATTGCCGTCCACCGTCGGACCACGAGCGTCCACCCATGGGACCCCAGCGTCCACTGCAGGCCGCGAGCGTATCATCGCCCTGCCAAATCAAGCACCCGTCGGACCCCTGCGTCCACCAGAAGGATCACAGCATCCGCCCGTAGGACCCCCAGCGTCCACCACCCGGCCGAAGCGCCATTCCCCGGACCGTAGCGTCACCATTGGACCATCAGCGTCAACCTCCCAGGCCGTAGCGCCAAAGATTTGGACCCGAGCGTCATTCCCGTTCCACCAAGCTTCATCAATCAAGCCCTCCGTCGTCGCAAATCATCGTTCACCATACGCATCAGTTAATCCGTGCATCAGCCAGACCGGAGCAAGCAGAATTGAAGCAAATTAAATCATCTCCAAGCCACACCACCAGCCAGCAGCGAGCGCATTATCGCAGGTAGTTTAGCATGTTTGTTTCTACCTACAGTGCCCGATCCATCGACGACCGCCGCAGCCCGCTCGGCGCAGAAGCAAATTGGAAAACAGTCGTTTTCGGGCGGGAGTATGTTTGATCTCGCACTGTCGCCGGCGTCGTCGTAGGCTGCTTCTAGCATGCAGAGCGTGTGCAGAAGCAGCCCATTGAAGAGCCACCGCTTTGACACCGCAGCAGCCTGATTGTGCGTTGGGCTCCATACACGCAGCAGAGCAGCGCACCGCTGCTATTCACCTTTATTTTATTTCAATTACATTGTCCGTACTATCGCTGCCGCCTATAAAAGCGGCAGCCGATTTCATGTAGAATTAGTTGTAAGCAAAGTACCACCACAGAGCAGGAGCACTGCCTCTCTGTGGTGCGCAATAAATCTGGAGTAATCAAGAAGAGTAGTTCGTTCTTCGTCTTGTCCCCGGGGGAAAGAAGACACAACGTAGGGGCCTAGTCAACCACTGGACGAAACATTGGTGCCGTGACCAGGATGAAGGACACCCCGGAGGACCATCGGACGGACTACGGATTACCTACGCCATCCGACAACTCACCATGGGCCGAACCGTCGCCCACCGGATCGAAGCATCCGCTCCTTGAACCGTAACGTCCCCTTGCCGGACCCCTGCGTCCACTGTTGGACCCCTGCGTCCCCCGTCGGATCCCTGCATCCACCGTTTCGGACCATAGCGTCCCCCCGTCGGACCCCGAGTGTCCACCTGTAGGCCGCGAGCGTATCATCGCCCTACCGAATCAACCGTCGGACCCCAGCGTCCACCGCAGGCCGCGAGCGCATCATCGCCCTGCCGAATGTTCCACCGTCGGACCATTGCCGTCCACCCCCCGGACCCTGTGTCATTTTGCCGGACCATTGCCGTCCACCCGTCGGACTTCGAGAGTCCTCCTGCAGGCCGCGAGCGCATCATCGCCCTGCCGAACATCCACCGTCGGACCACGAGCGTCCACCCATGGGACCCAGCGTCCACTGCAGGCCGCGAGCGTATCATCGCCGCCTGTCGAATCTGCCACCGTCGGACCCCCAGTGTCCACTTGCAGGGCTGAAGAGTCACCCTGTCGAATCCTAGGTCGAATCCATCCAAGGGACCCCAGAGTCCAACTGCAGGGCCGAAGCGTCGACCTGTCGAATTGGATTGTCCATTCACTGGACCACCACATCCCTCCGTCAAACAAGCCACCGCGTATCATCAACCCAACCGTCGTTGTCACAAACCCACCAGTGCGAAGTGAATCAATCCCATCCCATCGAGTTCAGGTGCAAACGTTCCAGCTGATCCAAGCAATCAAGCGAACCATCCGTCGTCGACCAAGTTAAATCATCCAATCATCCCGTTGAAGTGCACATCCACACCAGTTAACTGGATTCAACCAAGCGAACCGATCGAACGACGAGAAGCGAAAATGAACTACCTGGCCGACTGCGAATCGTCGTCGAAGAGCGAATCATCTTCGACCACAGCCGGACCTACATCGGACACCGAGCCAGAGCAGCGATCGCAGCCCGATCGAAACCAACCGAATCAGCCCATCCCGATCGTGTACCTTACATTGCCTGATCAAGTGTCGTTGTCAGCCTGCCCGGCGCGAAAGATAATTTGAAAACGTGCGTTTTCGGGCGGGAGTATGTTGGCGCAGCACATGAACGGCGTCATCCAGGCACCTTCAGCCGCAGCAGCAGCGCCACAGCGTACCTATTCAATTGAGATAGTTTTGCTTTCTTTATTTCACTGCTAGCAGCAAGCAGCCCAGTGGCTATTGTAACAGTCGCACTAGGCTGCGTGGTGCTAGCCCGTCAGCGCATCGTTCATTGTGGCGATACGCATTCAAATAAATCCGTACTATCGCTGCCGCCTATAAAAGCGGCAGCTTGTGTCATGTAATGTTAGTTGTAAGTCAATTAAACCACCACAGAGCAGGAGCACTGCCTCTCTGTGGTGCGCCAATAAATCGTAGTCAAAGTAGTTCGTTGTTACCTTTTCCTCCGGGGGAATAAAACACAACGTGGGGCCTGATCAACCGCTGGACGAAACATGCTTAGTTTGCAAAACCCAGTTATCTGGCTGGTGGGACATGGGAGCCTAAGCTTCAACTGTTAATGCAATCAGAGGCTACTCAGACTTAGACGAGTTTAGGTTAGTTTGGCTAGAACTGCCATTAACGAAGGAACATGACGAGATAATATAACATTATATGGTTTATCTAGTAAAACAATACAACATAACAAAAGAGAACCATTCTAAAACCATGAAATTTATAACCAGTAGTGAAATTCAATTAAAAACAATATATTTACGGTACATTTTATTGTTTGAAACCATACGTGTACCATACAATGTACGGTATATTAAAGCCCACGTATCAGTATTTCTAACAATTCATTTACAATAAAATGTATGGTTTTGTAAAAATATATATATGGAGAAAAATATTTGTTATATTGTTACGATACTTAACAACCCGTATAGTATATTGTGTCTACATTACATCTTAATGTTTTTGTATTTTTTATTTTTACAGTGGTGTTTATTGTAACAATATGGTTCTAAATAGTACTATTACAATACAACATTCGGTTTTTCTACTGTATTTTTTATTCGGGCAGCGATCCCTACGCGTTCGGGAAACATCGCCCAATACCGACGAATATGGTGCTCTACTATACGTTCGGCTTGGAGTAAAGTTACTTAGTAGCCAACAAGGTATCAAGGTTGGCTTGTATACCATACAAAAGATTCCAAGCATACTTACTATAGCTAAGCTGCGTCCCGCACTCGGCACAGGTGTACTTCTGAAACGCCAATCCTATCTCCGGGCAGATGCATTCGATCGGACGGTTCCGTTCGGTGGTGATTACGTGAGCACAAATCCTTATCACGCTCGGTATGCACTTGTGATGAGCGACAAAAGAACAATCTGTCCACGGAAGCGAAAGAAACAAATTTGGTTCTTATCAATCTGTGGTGATTTGTGACTTCTCAGATGTTTCTGTGAATTCTTAGGTTGACATTCGAAACTTTACTTGAACTTTGTGGAACTCTAACGTATATTTTGTCACGGGGAGCGAAACTTTTGAATATCAACTTTAAGAATTTTGTGAAACTGTCTGAAAGTTATTATACGCTCAATAATTGTAATTATTATAGCACATGAAAAACATATTTCTGCACAATAATCATCAACAGCTTTTTAGGAAAGGAACTTCTCTTATTACCAGCACAGACGTAAGACGGCTGCATCACATTCCAAATAATGCCCGCGCAATGGTCGCAGTGTAACTTTCGTTTAGCCGAGCTATTGCCGCCGCATTTGACAAAGTGATGTCCAAGGATGACCCTCGTGTCCGGAGGCTCCGCGTCCGGATCGCTATCCACGTCCTGAAGTTCTCTGAGTCGATGCCGCAGCTCGATCAGATGCCGTACCAACCATTTCCGCTCGATGGAGTCCTCCGTAGTCTGCAGGACTAGGTCCTTGCACTTCTGAATGGCCGATTCCATCTGAGGAATAGTGACGGTTTCTTCCTGATCCAACACCAGTTGCCATTGTTCCTTAATGAGTGCGTATGGGATGGCATGGGACCGTTCCAGTGAGCTTTCATCGCTGGACAGAACCGAACTGGAAGTCCCCAAAGTAACACCTTCCTCAACGAGCACCTCATCTGAATCGGATTTGTCGGTGATGTCATCGGCGTTACTCTGATCGGGATTACTCTTTCCACTAACATCACTATTAGTCATCGATTTGCTGCTCCCGTTGTTGTTATTATTGTTGCTGCTATCATCACTATTCGCACTGAGAACTACCTCCTCTTTTGCAAGGAAACTAGTCACTGTATTGGGCAGATTCCAGATTCCATCTTTTAAGCTCTGCACCGTCTGCATGTTACCTCACAACGCGCTTATTACGAAACCCCGATCAGTGCTCGCTAGAACCGCGTTGACACTGATTGAACCCAGAAAAGATTTTTCGTTCTAGGCTGATAGTAAGTTATGAATTCTCGTCCGTGCACAATCAACAACCAAGAACTCCTCCCTTATCAGAAAGCGACTTTTTTGTTTGTACACAACACAAAGTTAGTACCATACTATAGAGAATGAATCAACTTTTTCAGTAATATAATCAATTCAGTACTCTCCTGCGTATGAAATGCTCAATCTATGCTCCACTCTCGCGCACACCTCGCGAGAAAGCATAGACAGCATGGTTCTGCTTCGACACGTGCACCAAACAGTTTACGCGCCATTTTTACAGGGGGAATCCCAGCAGAGAACGTGAGAGTAGCGCTTTAGAAGAGAAGCTTCATTGAAAACTCGTGAAGCACAGGATAGTGGTGAAAAGGATTTCCCCCCAAAACGGAAACGTTGTTTGACGTAGCTTTGTTCCACTAGGTACCATGCGTCCGCTTCCGTAATCGAGTGCAGTTGAAACTCTTAGTACGGCCTGCCACCCACTTTACGCCTACATTATCACAGTTTATTGGTCGCTTGCATCTAATTGAGCTACATTTTTTAGGGTACCATCTACCCCTGTTGGTTTGACCGTTGTTGGTTTCGTAGTTGGTTTTGAGCTAAAAGTATGCTTATATTCAGCAATATTGAGTGCATTTTTAAATCGGCATCAATGGTTTTATGTTTAGGGTTTTTGAATCGCTAAAAACTTTGATAAAATTAAAATTGTTACTTGGGATAAAACCATTGATGCCGACTTAAAAATGCTCTCCAGTTCTTGTATGCCTCAATGAGCCCACGTTCTGGCTAGTTGGCCCAGTCTTATTAGGGTCTACAGGACTTCGTATGCAAACCAGCTTAGGATTTCGGGTTGTATCATAGTTTTATCAATCTTCTAAATAAAACCATATTCTGACTTGTCAAATAATTGTTTTGATTATTTTTCAGTCTCAATGTTCGATCGTCAGAATAAATTATGCTTGGTTGTTTATCCAGCCATCAATTGGAAAGATGCAGATATGGAATTCAGATTTGTTTTCCTATTTAATACGTGTCAGGAGACATGCCACGGAAAAATTGTGGTGAATGTGACTGTGATAATGACAAAAACTAAGTGCGCCACACAAACTATGCATAATTTGGAAGTTAAATGCATTTAATTTACTCGGTGGAATTGGGTGCAAAAAAGGTTTTTTCAACACAGCGGAGTTTAAAAGATATTATGTAATTTTTCTGACAAAATAAAATGACGGAAACGTGTTGTATGGTTTATTTTAATCTTAAGCTGTACGTGAAATCATAAAATTGAGTAATAATTTTTCTGTATTTACATGAATTATCCCGGCTAGGCGACATATTTTTCTGATAAAACTCTGTGTTTCTGATGATTCCTCCAATAGGGCTAACCCTCCTGAGGTAGTCATAACTGAGCTCATGATAGAACTAGCAGTTTTATCGCAGTATTTTTTTGTTTTATGTTACGGCCACGAAATCTTTTGTTGGTTTTATGCATTGTCTCACAGTTTTGTGTATTTGTTTACAAAAAAATCTCTCCGACAACAATCGCAAATGCAAGTTTTATTGGGATGGTATATAATAAGTGATAAAACCAATTCATGTCTACTTGCAAGTCTTTAATTGAAGATGTTTATAGCAGAAGTTATATGATAGTTTTATGGAACGCCAAAGGTTCAAAGTAAAAAACTAGCACATAAAACTAATTTTGGACAACTAGCTTTTTGACATGCTCGTATAAAACCAGGAACCGTCTGACAGTCATCCGCTTCTCGACTGATTTTTGTTAAAGGGCGCAAGCGAATCACTTTTCAGTCGTTGAAAGGAGGATGTTTTAGTTCAGTGTGCGACGATCGGTTGGTTCTCTCAGCAGCTGATGCAGTTCGTGGTTCATTCGCCTTCTCCAAGTCCCGTCTTCCATCTGCACTCCGCCGATGGTACGCAACACCTTTCGTTGGTCCTCTGCACGTAGGATCCATGTTTCGTGCCCATAGAGGACTACCGGTCTAATCAGCGATTTGTAGATAGTTAACTTCGTGTTACGGCGAATTTTATTCGATCGTAGAGTTCTGCGGAGTCCAAAGTAAGCTCGATTTCCTGCCACAATGAGCCTCTGAATTCCTCTGCTGGTGTCGTTGTCGGCGGCCACCAGTGAGCCCAAGTATACAAATTCTTCAACCGCCTCGATTTCATCACCGTCGATATAAATTCGGGGTGGCGGGCGCGCTGATTCCTCCCTGGAGCCCTTTGCCATCAATTACTTTGTCTTCGGCACATTAATGACTAATCCGATTTGCCTGACTTCACTCTTTAGTCGGATGTACGTTTCCGCCATCGCCATCGATGCATCGTCTCAAATTTACGAGCAATAATATTAACATCATCAGCGAAACCAAGCAACTGAACGGACTTCGTGAAAATCGTTCCACTCGTGTTTATCCCCGTTCTCCTGATTACACCCTCTAAAGCAATGTTGAACAGCAAGCACGAAAGACCGTCAACTTGCCGTAACCCTCTGCGATATTCGAAGGGACTCGAGAGTGTCCCTGATACTCGAACTACGCATATCACTCGATCCATCGTCGCCTTGATCAATCGTATCAGTTTATCCGGGAATCCGTATTCGTGCACAATCTGCCATAGCTGTTCTCGATCGATTGTATCATACGCCGTTTTGAAATCGATGAACAAGTGATGTGTGGGCACGTTGTATTCGCGGCATTTCTGCAACACCTGGCGGATGGCGAACATCTGGTCCGTTGTAGCGCGTTCACCCATGAATCCAGCCTGATATTGCCCCACGAACTCTCTTGCAATCGGTGATAGACGGTGGCATAACATTTGAGAGAGTATTTTATAGGCAGCGCGATCGCGCGGTAGTTCCCGCAATCCAACTTATCGCCCTTTTTGTAGATGAGGCACACGATACCTTCCATCCATTCCTCCGGTAATACTTCCTCCTCCCAAATCTTGGTAATAACCCAGTGTAGTGCTCTCACCAGTGCTTCTCCACCGTATTTTAGAAGCTCGCCCGGCCAATCTCCTCTTCAATCTCTTGGAGGTAAGGGGCCGGAAGTCTTTCTTCCTGTGCACATACTCCTAGATCTGTTACCACGCCTTAAGAAGTTCCTTCTAAATTGCTCCATAAATTCCTTCTGATTTTCGTACAGAAGTTTCTTCTCAGATTCCTACTAGAGTGCTCTTACCACTTGATTTAATTGTGTGATTCAATTGATATTTTCCCAGAGGTCTACCCCCCCCCCCCCCCCCCCCGTCCTTCAGACGTTCTCTCTGTTATTCTTCCAGGAGTTTTCTTTTTGAAATTCCATCTGTCATGCATCCACGAGTATCAGGAATCCTCCAGGAATTATTTTTGTGATGCCTCCAGGATTTTCTTCTGAGATTTTTATAAAGGTTCCTTCAGAGAATGGGGAATGGGGTTCCTTTTGGAATGTCTTCAGAAGTACTTTTACCGGGATTCCCAGAAGGAAATCCTACAGAAATTTATTCTCAGGAGTTTTTGAAGAAAACCCAGAACGAACATCTGAAGGAATCTATACAAAACTGCTGGAGATATTCCATAAGATAAATTTTAGGGAGCGATCCCTAAGTAATTTCGCAAGAAGTTCCTGAAAGAATACCGGAATGAGTTCTGAGAGGAATCCCCCAAGAATTCTTGTAATTCCTGAAAGAATGCCTGGAAGGTACTTCTTAAGCAATCCTGGAGAGAATTAGGGAATTGTAGATCCAAAAAACGATCCCAGGAAATATTTTTTCATAAAAAAGTCTTTGAATAAATAATGCTTCAAATATAGCGTGAATGGACAATAAGGAAATACGTTGATTATGGTCCATAAACCATATTTGTCAAGAGTTCAATGTCGTAACTTGTTTTGAGCATGTCTTGGATGAATGGAGGTTTGTTTCTTGTGGGAATACCAGCCCGTATGCTGTGACATTTGCAAGTAACGACGATAACACTAGTTTACAAAATATAACGAAAGTCGTGAACTTCTGTCAACGACCAAAATTTTTGGAGTACAATTTAGTGCTGATTTCGAAACCGACCTTCAAAAATTTTTAAGTAGAACAGTTTTTGAGTTTTAGTTCAATATCGAGTTTTACAACTTTTAAAAATATGTAATTTACTAAAATTCAAATATATTGCGTTTTGTTCAACCAATTTTAAATCTTTTTACATAAATCGAAAGCTGAATACAATACCATTCGATCATCTGAATACAGGTGTTGCGTCAGATTGATGAAATTCAAGATATTGGCGTGTTTTAGGGACGATATCCTTAAATTTTAGCAAAATTTCCAAAAATTTTTGAAGAAATGTTTTTTTTTAATAGGAAAAAACAATTTAAAAATTCTTTCTCGACGATTATTTGACATATCATATGTAGGCGAGTTACAGTAAAAATTTTAGCTCAATCGGAGCATTGATTACGGAGAATGAGATGTTTGAAGTGAGCGACTTTTCTTAAAAATAGAACAAAAATCGATTTCAAATCACCAACCTTCTATTGAAAGTCGAAAAAATGTCCGCTCTACTGTAATTTTTTTCCTTCACATTTTCGAACTCAGGGCATGAATCTACACCAAAACTGATCATCAGCTTACCGAGTTCAAAAATGCTGTAAACTAGTGTAATTGGTTTGTGCAGAAGAAAATGACATGAATTACACAATCAGATCAAAATTTTATCTTAAAGAAATAAAAACTGCAAATTTTATATTTTTCCTACAAAATACAATAGACAAGCTTCATTTGCTTCTTACAACATTTTTTTTTCTAAATCAAACCGTTTTTGATCTGAAGCCGGTTGTAAATGTACCGATTCAAAAGTGCGCAGGCTTTATTTGTGTGTACACTGGCAAATATAAGCGAAGCTAATGTATTTTTAAGTATGAGTCGCAATATCTGTCAATCTTAGGATATTTTTTATTGTAGCGAATGCTCGCGGAATATAATCTACGCTACTCTTAGAGCCTCACAGTGCAATTCTGAGCAAGGTGATGTAGGTCATCCAAACTATTCTGGAGTTAAGACCTTCAAGCTCTTCAAGTATATTTTCGTTTTATCGATGTAATTCTTTCACAATTATTTCTGTTGTATTTCATTATATTTTGAGTATCTCTTTGTGCTATTGGGGCATCCACTGACATACAGTGTATCAAACAATTGTCCGTACAGCAATTTTTTTTGTCAAAATAATTTTTCATTCAAATGTTTATAACTTTTTTATACGTCAATCAAAAACGCTGAAATTTTGACCAGTTATAAACCATCTATTGAAGCTCCATTGATAAAATTTTTAGCGAGATCGAATAAGTTTTCTGAAAATTATAGAACTTTTAGTAAAATTTATAAGATTTTTGAACACATTTTTAAAACATTATATTTCAATATATAGTCGATTAAACTTTTACAATCTTTTTTGTGTAACAGCTTATACCTAAGGCTTTCATATGCAGCTTCGTTTGAGGTTTTATATTCACTGCAAAAAATATGAAAAATCTGTGTATGTTCAGAGTATTCTTTGGAAATTTATTATATTTTGATCACTAAAAGTGCCAAGTGTTTTAAATTTTTTTAAACTCTCTTAATGCAATATTTTTATACAGGACCTACTAAACAACATATAAAGAGTAGGTCCTATGCATTTTTGGTTAAGTTAATGCACTTTTATTGGTGAAAAACGTTTGGCAGATTGTATGTGCAGAATATGGTAATTTTTTTAAATATCGTCAACCACATAAGCAAATTTTTCATATTTTTTGTAGTGAATATAAAACCTCAAACGAAGCTGCATATGAAAGCCTTAGGTATAAGCTGTAAAACAAAAAAGATTGAAAAAGTTTCAACGACTACATTTTTAGATATAATGTTTTGAAAATGTGTTCAAAAATCTTATAAGTTTTACTAAAAGTTCGATAACTTTCATAAAACTTATTCGATCTCGCTCAAAATTTTTACCAATGGAGCAGTAATATATAGGTTAAAAATGCTCAAAATTTCAGCGTTTTTGATTGACGTATAAAAAAGTTATAAACATTTGAAGGAAAAATTATTTTGACCAAAAATTTGCTGTACGGACAATTGTTTGATACACTGTACAAATGATCTTTATGATATTTTGATGTGTCGGAAATTACCTAAGAATTCCTCAAAGCGTTCTTTGGAAATTCTTCCAGAAGTACCTCAAAAATTCATCATAATGTTCTCCGAGAATACCACTACGAGTTCCTAGGAAGTGCCTCCAGGATTACCCTTGAAATCCTTCACAAGTTTCCCGGCAGTTTCTCGTAAATTTCTTCAGAAGCTATTCTGTAATTCCTCCAGGAGTTACTCAGGAATTACTTAAAAAAAACGTTTCAAATAATCCTGCAGAAGTTCCTTCAGGAGTTCACCGAGGATTCCACGGGAATTTCCCGAGAATTCCTCGGGAGTTCCCCAAGAATTTCTCCAGGAGTTCTTTAAAAACTCCTCCAGGAAATTTTCCCTAGATTTCGTCCAGAAATTTCCTGGGATTCCTCTAGGAATTTTCCCAGAAATTACTCCAGGAATTCTTCCAACGATTCCTCTAGAAATTCCTCCAGGAATTCTTTTGGGAATACCTCTGGGGATTCCTACACGAATTCCTCCATGGATTCAACCAGAAATTCATTCAGGTATTCCTCCAGGAATTTCTCCAGAGCTCCTTCAGGAATTCATCCATGATTTCCTCCAACAACTAATCCAGGGATTTCATCAGGAATTCCTCAAAGGATTCTTCCGGATTTTTTCCAGGGTTTCCTTCAGAGTTTACTCTGGCAATTCTTCCAGGGATTATCCCAGGAATTCGTATCAAGGAGTTTCTCCGGGAAATTTTTCCGGGTAATTTCTCTAGATATTTCTCAAGAATAACTACTAATTCATCTAGGAATACATCAAGGATCAAGGTGTTCCTCCAGAAGTTCCTCCGCGGTGTCCTTCAGAATTATTCCAGGGGTTCTTCCAGGAATTCCTCCACAAATTCATCCCGGAATTCCTTCAGCAATTCCAGCAGGGGTTCTTCCAGGAATTTCTCACAGGAATTGGTCCTGAAATTCTTCCAGGAATTCTATCAGTCATTCCTCAAGGAATTCCCCAGGGATTCCTCCAGGAATTCCTCCATGGATTCCTCCTGAATTTCTTCCAAATATGCTTATATACACGTATGAATATATTCCAAAAATGCTTCCAGCAAATTCTCCAGGAATTGCCACAGGAATTCCTCCCAGAATTACTATACGTATTTCTCTTGGAACTACTACAGTGATTCCTCTAGGACATGCTCCGGGAATTCCTGCAGGAATTCTTTCAAGGAATACTCCAGGAATTGTGCCGGAAAATACTCCAGGAATTCCTCCAAGAATTACTCCATGAATTCTTACAGAAAATACTCAAGATCCTCCAAAAATTCCTCCAATAAAAAAATTAATAAAAGAAAAAGACTTCCAAAAAACCCTCCAGGAGTTCTTCCAGGAACTCTCCTAGGAAATACCTCAGGAATTCCCCTAAGAATTCCCCCAGGAAATTCTTTAAAAATTGCTTCACGAATGCCATCATGAATTCTTTCAGATTTACTCCAGAAATTTCTTCATGAAATTCTTGAAGAAATTGCTGGAAGTATTCATGTAGGAATTCTTGGAGGAATTTTTGAAAGAATCTTTCACTCCAGAAATTTCTTCATGAAATTCTTGAAGAAATTGCTGGAAGTATTCATGTAGGAATTCTTGGAGGAATTTTTGAAAGAATCTTTCAAGGAATTCGTTTTGCGCTTAACCCTCTACTTCCCATGATTGCTCTAGAGTCTAGATGGTGCTCTAGACTCTAGAGTCTAGGACACCTTAAATTTTCGACGAACTCGAGACAAACGAAATAAGATGAATATGATACAATAGTTGTTAAAATATGATTGTAATCTCATTATGTAAACTAAACTCCCAACTACTTGTTTCAATAGTGGAACTATTAATAAACAATCAAAATGCTATTGATTTACAACTATTTTTTATGTTGATTTCGAAAAATTTGGCCAATTTGCAATAACTTTTGTTCAAGCACTTTTGTCAGAAACGCTTTCTTGGCATAGAAATAGTCGTTCAAAGTCGTGGGAAGGAATAGGTTAAAAGTTGATCGCTGGCGATGACAAATAAAATGAATAATTTTCAAATACATAAAAACGAGATATCAAGTGTCAGCAGTTCATTTTATATACTTTTGTCAAGTATTGAACTTCAATTTGTCAAAATTTACCATGGATATGACAACTATCAAAAGAGCGTTATCAATATGTCGGTGTAGAGCGGTGTTCCACATTCTGACCCTTCAGATAAAGTGATTTGAGCAATCATTGTCAAGTTCGTCAAAATCTACAGCGTATGTCCCTAGCATACCCAAAGCAAAACGCACAGGCGCAGAAGTCATCAATCAAGAGTAATCTATCTCTATATTATCGTACTCGCACCTGCTGAGTGGACCGCGCTCCCCCAAAACAATACTAACCTACTCTAAATAATTCGCCGAGAACGAAATGGTTCATCATACGGTGGCAGTCTTTCGGCAAACTTTGTCGCAGAACAGCCGAGTACATATACATACCTAGACCTACATATAGTTTTTAATCGGAAGAGATCAACGTCATTAAACGTCGCAACGACGACGAAGACTACGACGCCACCGACAATAAAGTCTAGCGAAAAAGTGCGCTAAACCACGCGCTTCGAGATAAAAGGCGATAATTTAATCTATAAATAATAATTGGTACGATGCAGTGCTATTGTAAGCCAACAGGCGACCATCTATTGACTTAAGGCTTCTCTTGATAGCTGTCCGGTAATGTTGTGCAGCTACTACAAGTGGGCAAAATGTTGTGAAATTGTGTATCGCGGTGTGAACACGATTTGGATCGGATCTGTACTAGAGAGTGAACGTTGAGTCTTCTATTTTGTGTTCTGAAAGTGAAAACCGAAAAAGTGATGTCTTTAGCTACCCGGGTAGAAATGAATAACAAATCAAACATGACATGAAACAGTAACAAACTTTACAATGTGTGAATGTAATTGTGCCAATAATGTGAATGTTATTTATTTTCACAACGTTCTTACAACAATGTAGGTGACTTTCAGTGTTTGGCAATCATAAATACATTGACCGACAACCCAACCATAAACCTTTCATGAGACTCAGAAGGTCTATCCTATAGACGGTGTTTATTAGTAATCTCTTAAAACCTTTTGAGCTTTTCCAAGACATTCTCTAGATGCACTTGGGGCTTTTGATCACCGTTGCAATACATTAAAATACGATTTACAGCATTTTGGCGCACTATCTTTTAGCCATCATCAGATTTGCATAAATCATATTACAGTAATTAGTAACAGCAGAAAGGACTACCAAAATTCAAAGGAAATTCGTTGTCTACCTTCGTAATCCATTTCTACCCGGGTTAGTGGACCCACATAGAACCCAATGCAAACAATAGTCGCGTCAGTTGAGCCGTATATCTATAGATGTGCGAATGTGAATACTTAGTGCGATGAGCCCGGCTTAATTGAGATTTCCGGCTAACTAAGAACGTTTAACCATCGAATACGTGCGGCGAGAACCATGCCTCAGCAGTCGCCCGACGACGATGTCGTCGTAGTAAAGCACATTCCCGGGCCCATCGACGATGAGTGTGACACCACCCGGTACGATATACTGTTCCTGTGCGGATTCATAGTGATAGTGATAGTGGTGGCTACGATCTTGCGGTTGGCCTTGCAAGTCACCCGAGCACGGATGATTACCGACCAACAGCGGCAGCCAAATCGAGACGAAATCAGTAGTCCGGACGGATCGATGCTCAGCCTAGTGCTCAGAAGATGAAGAATGGCGCGGAGGACGCGAAAATGTTCAACAACCTCCCAAGATGGACGTCATCGTGAGTGATACATTTGTGAAACGAGACAAAGTATGATGTGTTTACCTAATGCTAAGAATTTTAGTAACAAAACCGTCATATCGATTTAAATAAACAGATATACTAGAACCTCAATCAAAGCCAAACTTAATTTACGCCCCCTGTTTATGCACTGAGTCTCAAGTCCCAAATAACGCTCCCTCCTGAAATTAAGCTCCTAGGGTGGAAATAAAATGCTTAGTTCTTAGGGTCGATTTCTTCACCCTGGCTTAAGCGTTAAACCAGGT
>NW_026916791.1:0-240 GCF_035046485.1 Aedes albopictus
GCCCACTTCCACTTTAAATAAACCTTAAGTTTGCATGTAAAGTAGTGATTGCACTAAATACACCGTATATCTGCATGCAATAAGGCTTCAGCACCGTGGTTACTTGGGGAAATTTGTCATAGCAAGCACGATCAATTTTCATAAGGTATTCTTATGCCATCCATAAGAATTAGTTATAGCAAATTTTCATAAGGTATTTCGATGAATTTCGCTAGTTTTTTTCGCTGAGTGTACGGAGTT
>NW_026916791.1:263-1000 GCF_035046485.1 Aedes albopictus
GAGGTCAGAGGCCGGAAGTCTTTCGTTTTGTGCACATACTCCTAGATCTGTTACCACGCCACCTTCGGTACTTGCAACGTCGCCATTGAGGTGCTCATCGTAATGCTGCCGCCACATCTCGACCACCTCTCGCTCGCTCGTGTGTAATTGTTCGCAGTTCAGTGTGGTGTGTTTTTGAGATTATGTTAGAATTTGTATCGTGTTTTGTTATAAAATAGTGCAGGTAGTGTCCGTAAGTGTCGTGCAGTTTTCTCCGTCAGGTACTGTTAGTCTAGTCCATAGTTTAGTAGACTACCATACTACGCCACCATCCACGTTACTTCCGAAACCCACCACCAGATGGAAAACGAAGTCCCTTTTGGTAGCCTGAAAGGGGTGGCCGACGCTGAACCAAGATGGAAGGACGACTGCGCATGAACCAAGGAATTGGCATCCCTATCCCACCAATGCAATGTTTTCGTAGCCAGCATAACAGCGGCTCAAGCGTAGGGCTCAAGCTGACAACCTATCTTTCAACACAGCAGCATAATTTTAATGCGGGGTAAGAAAACAAGAAGACCATAACAGTCCCCTGGCATGAACGGGTTAACGGACACGATAATAGCAGCGATGTCTCGGGTCACTGTCCGAACACCAAAGGCCTGTGACCTAAATAGACTCAACTCTATGATGCGAGGAGACTAGAAAAAGAACCGCCAACCCAAATGGTTGAAGTAGTGTATTATACGGCAAGTTAC
>NW_026916792.1:0-1000 GCF_035046485.1 Aedes albopictus
CTGTCTTTTCTAAATCATTTAAGTCGATTTCGTGGATAATGCGAAAATTTCCTATCTGAATTCTACAGGGCATAATATCTAGTACAAGGATTGGCTGGTCATTTAAATTTAAAATTTGCAAATCTTGAGTTTGGACATTTGTTATGGAGATAAGTGCGATTATGAAAAAGGGTATCATTGCTAGTTTGATTTCAAGAACCATGGGATACTAATTCAATTAAATGCTATTTACAGTTTGGCTAGTTATAGAACAAACTGCTATTCGGTGATCGATATTCGGTGTTGTTTTTTTTTTTCTCTAAAAATATGGGTTTATCGATAAAGATTTGTGTCTCGTGTCATGTCCGTCAGTTCTTCGGTCCTGGTTTATATTCGTCTTCCTTCGTTTGTAACTGAGGCCTAAAAAGAGAAATAAGGTCCGATATAAGTAATTTGTTTGGTAATGGTTTGAGAAGGTTTCGAGAGGAGTTTGTTGTTGATCATGGCGGCTAATGCCATGGTTTCGGTCGCTATTTGTAGATCCTGTAACGATAAAGAATACTATTAGTATGTTGAAAATTTTATTTTCTCAGACGTTTAATTTTATTTTTGTTTCGTTTTACATTTCTGGGTATTTTTATAGTTTTGTTATTATTCTCAGTGCATTTAGTTTCTGTAAAACGAGGATCGATCTTTTTCCTCGTAGCTTTTCTAATGAATACTTTTTGATCGACTTCTACTGTAGGCGGGTTTTCTTTTTTGTCGTTGTATTTTTGCATGTTTGTTCTTGCTTTATTTAGGTGAATGATTACTTTGTCGAATATTTGTTGAGAAGCTTCTGCGATTCCTTCCGGGTTTATTAAATTACCTTGATTAAATACAACTTCGTTTGGAGTAAAGGTTGTGGAAGAATGTACTGTTTCATTATACAGGGAGACTATCATATTCATGATTTCTGGGGAACGCAGCTCTGGATACTTATGTTTATTGGTATTGAAAAGTTCTATTATTGTGCTGTGCG
>NW_026916793.1:0-173 GCF_035046485.1 Aedes albopictus
ACTTTTTAACACCGTCTTTGACCCCCTGCAGACAAGTTTTGTCGCACTACAATATTGCATCTTTTGCTCCGGTCTTTTCTTCCGGGTATGTCTCCGGGAATTTCTACAGCAACTCTCCCGGGAATTTTTCCAGGAATTTCTCGGGAATTCCACTGGGAGTTTATATAAGAATT
>NW_026916793.1:196-1000 GCF_035046485.1 Aedes albopictus
TATTTATTAGATATGACAACGCTGCTTTCTACGCTTTTACGGGCCCACCAAGCCTAAATTCTCTCTTGGGTCTATTCGTTAGTGACCCGATATTGTCAGTCCCTTTCTGGAGCACATTTTTTGTTCAACAACAATTTAAACAGTTTTTTAAACTTTTCATTCCTCTATATTCTGCCTTTCAGTAGTAGTCTGATTCTGATGATGAACATGTATGAATAATTGGTCAAAGTTTGACTGTGAGATAATGAGAGCCAAAAGCTGAGCCAAAATGGAGCTGACAAAATCGAGTACTTACTTACTTTCAGTCCTGAGCACCCATGGTGGTTCAGAGGGCCGAATTGAAAGATCTCCATCCTGGTCGATTGCCTGCCATGGCCTTGACTTTTGGCCAGGTTAAATTTCTGTCGACTTCCTTGATTTCCTTGTTGAAGCTGCACCACAATGAGCCTCTGCTGCGATGTTCTGCTGGATTCCAATCTAACGCTTGTGTTCAGACTAACGGTCGATTTGAAAACCAACGATTTGAATTGCTAAGTTGGTAACCCTATTTTTTTTTGGTTCGCATTGTTTTGACTGTGGGTAGTTAGTTAGTGGACCGTCGCGAGAATAATAAAACACGTTTTTCTTCTAACCGTTTAATTACAGTCCATTTTATTTGCGGAAAACAGACGGAAAATCCGAACATTTTGGTCCATTCGACCGCGGATGTGCTGGTCCGGTTCTCGCGCGCGGTTAAATGCCGGTGACCACAAGGAAAGGGTCGAAAACTCCTGCTTTTCTATCGATCGCACAACAGAGGGCTGC
>NW_026916794.1:0-987 GCF_035046485.1 Aedes albopictus
CTTTGTAGCTTGAGTCAGGGTTGTAGCTATCGGGGGGTTCAATATGATTTGTATTTTGTATTTGTATTTGTATTTATTAGTTACACGTAAACCCGGTGGATAAACCTTTTGTCAGGTCAAGGAAGCTTTCTGAAAAAATCACATTGTATTGGATTGACTAATAGTTAACAAATAAAACCAATCAACAGGTATTAAACTACATACTGCCTAATTTGAAACTCTTAGTGCTAATTTGAACTGTGCTATTGTGTTTGACTGTCTTGTCGCCAAGGGAAGTTGATTCCATTTTATGGCTCCAGCGACGAGGACGCTTTTCCTCATTGAGTTGGAGTGTCGAGGAACCACAAACAATCGAGCTATTTCTTGTTGGCCTCGCTGGAGATGTTGCTGTAGATAACCAGTAAGTTTTTGGTCAAATCCTTGCCGCAAGAAGCAGCAAGTCCTCTGGTGATAGTTGGTTGCGAGATCGTGTCCAAGGATTGTCTTGATTACGGCAGCCGTCGACTCCCTACGCCTGATGTTGTATGTGAATCGCACTGCTGCTTTGAAGCAGCGCTGCAATTATTCTGATGATGTATCATTGCTTTATTTCGAACTGGCTGTACCGGTAATAAACGACATACTGCCTGCATACTTCTCCAGAAATGCCGTGAATACCAGGTCCCAACGCATCACCTGTTCATCGACTTCAAAGCGGCATACGACAGTATCGACCGCACAGAGCTATGGAAAATTATGGACGAGAACAGCTTTCCCGGGAAGCTGACTAGACTGATAAGAGCAACGATGGACGGTGTGCAGAACAGCGTAAGGATTTCGGGTGAACTATCCAGTTCATTTGAATCTTGACGGGGACTACGACAAGGTGATGGACTTTCCTGCCTACTATTCAACATCGCCCTGGAAGGTGTTATGCGACGAGCCGGGCTCAACAGCCGGGGTACGATCTTCACGAAATCCAGCCAATTTGTCTGTTTTGCGGATGAC
>NW_026916795.1:0-856 GCF_035046485.1 Aedes albopictus
AAAAGTGATGAAAAGTCAAATGGGACAGTTATGCGAGTGGGGGCAGTATAGATGAATAGCAAAACGATAAAATTTGAGCAAAAACATGCAGAATTTAAAAAAAAATACAAAAAAGCCACGTATTTTCGGCTTCCCGCAAAAGGGAGGAGGATGCAAAGGGGGGAGGGTGCAAAGGGGGGCAACTATTCCCCTTGACTATAAAAAAATCCGGGGTAACATGTTTTAAAACAAAGAAGATATTGCAAGAATATTGCGTCCAGGGTGTTTACGGGTTAATCTACTTATGTACCCTCCTCTCCTTCGGCTTCAATTCTAATTCGTATAGGGTGCGGGCATCGGTTTTGGCCAGTCTAAGGGAAATCATGTTTATAAAAATAACCAATAATCCTATGAAAACTACCAATGTGTCAAATGAAATTTATATTTTGAAGGAAAAATGCAGAAATCAAGTCAGTACTTGATTTTTGTATTAAAAGTGGCACTGTGCAAAATAGAAGCACTGCCGCAGTTTTGGCCATATTCTCATGTTTGGTTTCTATTTTGGCCAATCACGTATATTTCTTATGGGAGTGGCCAAATTAGAAGCACCTTGGCCAAAATAGATATATGGGAGCTGATGTTTTAAGGATTTTTTTCCTTCCAGTTTTTAATAAAAATGTATGGTTTTAACAGCTTTAATCACCATATCGTATTAGGATCTACTATTAAAAAATAAATTAACGCCGATTTCGATCCCAACAGGCTCAATACCGGTCTATGGCCAAAATTCCGGACTGGCCAAAACTGAAGCTTCTATACTAGAGTAATTTGATTAATTATAGCTATCCCTAACATAATGTCCTATTTTATTTCAGAT
>NW_026916795.1:879-1000 GCF_035046485.1 Aedes albopictus
TTGGGTACAGTTTTAATCGATTTTCCGGAAGTTGGCATGACTGAGAGGAATTGGAGCTTCCGCATATACAGAGATAGGTAAAGTCATTCTAGAGTGACTGAATTGTTTAAACATTATATTT
>NW_026916796.1:0-1000 GCF_035046485.1 Aedes albopictus
GAGATTCTTCCTGGTATTATTTCAAAGATTTCTTCAGGGAATCTTGGCGAATTACTGCTGGGTTCCCTTCAATGATTCTTTTTGGTTTTTGACATTATTCTCGGGATTTCTTCAATTATTCATTCATGGATTTCTTCCGTGATTTCTCTAAGGATCCTCTCAGGGATTCTGTACGGGATTTCTTTCAGGAAACTTCAAGGATTCCCTATGTGATTTGCAGTTATTCCTCCGGGATTTCAAAGGATTTTTTTTCAAGCACAAGTTAGAGCTAAGAAGAGTGGGACAGTAAGAGGAAAATACAGAAACCGAGAGAAATGAGCTTTTTGATGCACCTACAAAGGATAGACAAAATGATCGGGACAGGTAAAATTTTCACTTTTCAATAAAACTTCTATAACTTTTTAAAAAGTGCATCAAATATTCTCAAATTTTCACTGTAAGTTCATCAACTAGATGTGTATCAGTGGTTCAAATTTGAAAAAGATCGGTCCATTCTCCTCGAAGTTATGAAGATTTTTGAAAATGGTAAAATTATCCGATAGCCAACTTCTGTTATATCTCCGTATTCAATAAACCGATTGCAAAGAAATTTTGACCAGAATCAGAACCAGAATATGTATATTCAAACTGCAAAACTATCGATAATTTTCACGTTGGAGGATAATGTCTCAATAAATGATTGTTTTTATTACATTGTAGGATGAAACCCCGCGAGACATTGCCATCCGGAAGAACCTCATCGAAATCCTCAACATTCTGAACACGCCGGTGCAAATTTCCTCCCGCCATGCTCGAGAACGCAGCTCCAGCAGTTCCCATCGCAAGGTCCGCGACGGTAAAAGTGGCGAACGATCACGGAGCAAAGAAGACCGCAAGTCTCGGGACAAATCCCGGGGACGCAGTGGCTATGACCAGCAGTGCGATGTCGATCCGCAGCATTGGTCCCCGTACGGGTGCCACTATTTTCCCGATCCGAGAAACTTTCCCTCACCCAAGCTGG
>NW_026916797.1:0-1000 GCF_035046485.1 Aedes albopictus
ACAATCCACTCTCATGACTAACGGGCGACCGCCGTCAAATATCAGGATTGCCAACTGCCCGGCAACTGCTGTCAGCTCTCTTTGTCGCCGAATCTGGCGCTGGGTCTTCGGCGCGGAAACCCAAAGGTGGGAATAAAATTTTGGAGTTTGCGCGCAATACCTTCTTTCAAAGCTGTAGCGTAGGTCGTACTGCCTCCCTTACACTCAAGCCACCGTGGTTGTCGGAAAGAGGAGAGTTTTTCCCATCTGGTACTTGTTGTGAAAAACATGGGAATCATAGCACATGATCCACAGCTTTAAAAGAAGGTGATGATTCCAAAATCAGTTACGCCCTTATGAAATGTTGGTGTCGATTTGATTATACAGAGTAGAATAACATGATCCAAGCAACAATAATATGTATTGTTATTAATTTGTGACGAACTGTTTTTAAGTGTAATTGAGAAATAAACTCTTTTTTAATAAAAAGTCCACGAGAACTTTGCAGGCACTTTTCCAAATGTATCAAAACAACTATATCGGATTGATTTCTATTGTAAAAAGTAATCATATGTCTACTGTGTGTTTTATTGTGAACAATAAAAACAGTCATATATTAATAATATTTACCATTTTTACCATTTTTTATCCGGGTTGCTATTTATTCACTCTTTGACTATAAAGAGAGCGAATGAAAGAAATAGAGCTAATAAACTATAGGGCACTGCATGAAATTCTCTCCTTCTCTTTTACTCTTACAGAAATTTTGTATACAACAAGACCAAGAAACGTCAAAATCCCATACAAAATCAAAACAATGCAGTGCCCTATAGACCACCTCACGGCAAAACTCTATCTCTTTCGCTCTTTCAGAGAGTTTGAAAACAACAGGACCAGTACCTGTCAAATTTGACAGGTGTTGGTCCTGTTGTTTTCCAATTTCCCGTAGGAGCGAAAGAGAGCAATTTCTCGATGACGTCACCGTGCAATGGAGTATAGAGGAAGAATGTCGCTGGCGTCG
>NW_026916798.1:0-242 GCF_035046485.1 Aedes albopictus
CATCCGCAAATACAAACCTTCTATAACGATAAGTTATGCTTTCATAACGATATTTATTTTCGATAAACATTTCTCACTAGAGGCAGTAAAAATGGCAAATAACCAAATGACATTTTCCTACCCTGGTTGAGGCCCATTTTTAATGTTCAAATCTTTGACCTTGAATACGTAACAGAGATCATAATAATATTGTGTTATTTCACTGATCTGTTCTAAAATTTCGCTTCCAAACATAAATCTTG
>NW_026916798.1:265-1000 GCF_035046485.1 Aedes albopictus
CCCATTTTTTTATCGGCCTCAAATCTTATGTCGCCTAATATTGGGCGTTTGCTAATTGCTATATCCATTAGAGTGGGTCATCGTTTATGGAAAAATGAAAAATTCAACACACTAAGATCAGCTCGGTATTTTCCCCATCTTTTTACTGAGTTCTCAACAGCAGATTTAACTCGGTACGCTCGGTTATTTATTTTGCGGATATTCTGTAAATGAGTTACCGAGCTCAGCTCACAAACTGTCAAAAGTTACTGAAGCACGGTAAATATCGTTACTGGTGAACGGTAAATACGATTACCGAGTGTACCGAAATAAATCTGCTGTTGAAAACTCAGTAAAAAGATGGAAAAAATACTGAACTCAGTGAAAAAATTACTGAGCTGGAACATCTGAATCTTAGTGTGAATGGAATCCTTCTTTTGTATTTTCGTCAAAATTCATTGTGAAAATGATATGGAATGATTAGGTTTTGTTTCTTACCTAGTGCATGCTACACTCAGCGAAAAAAACTAACGAAATTCATCAAAATACCACAGACAAACGGACGTAACACTCTGATAATGGGGCACGTTCGGTGTAGTATTGGTGTAGTACTAGATTTGTAGTAATGAGCTGAATAATTTTTGTATGGTGAGAAGGTCAATTCTCCGTTTCTGCATAGAAATGGTGCACAAAGCGTGGGTATTATGATTCCTTGCCTAATTTGATGCTGTTTGAGCAAAACTTTGAATAACTATG
>NW_026916799.1:0-1000 GCF_035046485.1 Aedes albopictus
ACTAAATTGATTATCAAGTTGACATATACGATAAATGTGACAATTGTTTGAATACGTTGAGTTGCTGTTATTGCATTTTATTTATTTTTTTCCATTTTCTTCTGTCAAGTAAGATGTTTAGCTGGTCTAATCGCATGAAAAAGTTATCGGACTTGGTGATCCAAAGTATTAGTGTGCGACAACCAAGCGTCTCCATGTGTTTCTCAATCTTGTTCTAAATCTCGTTGTAAACACATGGTTGAAAACAAAGCTGCCATGAAATTTTACGAGCCTACTTGAAAAATCGTTAATTGATGCCCATTTACAAATGCCCCCTGCATTACTTCACTTTACACTAATATGATAAAGTCACACTAAGGAATGATTTTATATTATTGCCATGCATATTATTGCCATAGGAAAGTTGCGTATCATCATCATGTTGTACATATTCATTTCTCATTCAAATTATGCATCGCTGCTCTACTCATAACAGCATGCTGCTACAAAACATTCTACAGATGATTCCTTTCTCGTCGCATGAACTCCCAATTTGTCGCACTGTAGGTGCGGATGTCACGCAACTGACTGCAATGCGAGAGAAGAAACCCCTTGCATGCATCACGTGCGAGAGGCTGACCCTGAAACGAGAATGAGAGTGAGAAAATTTACACAGCCTACGCTCCGGACTGTGGCAGCAGTGCTGTGTTTATGTTGATACGTTACTATGTTGGTACGACATGGCTTACTTCCAGTTAAAATAGAGTTGAGTGATTATACCTAGAAATTGTTGGATTCTTAGAGATGTTGGAATTAGATATAATTGTCAATGAATGTAGGTCAATGTAGTTGGAAATCGCACAGCTTTTCAGGAAGACTGCCTTTAACATACCTAGACCATCATCGTGCCTGCCATATGAATTATAAATAAAAAAGAAAATAAAACATTGCTATTGGAAGATTTAAGTTATAACTTATAGGAGTTATAACTTATAGGAGACGAGTGAGATAGCACCCCATC
>NW_026916800.1:0-974 GCF_035046485.1 Aedes albopictus
ACTTAATAACTTTTTTCCTAGATTTTTTAAGCCAAGTTCTGTAAAAAGCAATTAAAAGCTAATAGAAAATGGGTTATATTACCGCCACAGACAAACAGACGTATCACTTGTAACAAATTGCGATAAAAATCATCGTCACGAAAATATAATCGCCCAATTCTAACCAGGCTGTGTTACGCAAACCACTCAGTAGGTGGCAGTAGTGAGCAAACGTCAAACAGGAACAAAAACGATGCGAGCGTCATGACCGAGCGATTTGCGAACTACAAAATATTTAAACTAACCGTTAAAAAGGGTAACGATGAGAAGTGAGTAGAGTGAGACGTCTGTTTGTCTGTGTTACCGCTCTCATCTTAAAATTTGGTCGACCCAATTTCCAGCGACACTGTCGTAAGTTTATATTCATTTTTTTAGAAAATTTGGCAATTTTGGGTTAAGTTTACATACAAAAATTTTTGGAAAGGTTTCTTTTAAATCATGTTCAAAGTTTCTTTGACTTATTATCTTTTGAATGAGACCTAGGGTTTTGAAATCGGACGCAAATTGGCGAAGATATGGGCTTAAAAAAATGACATGTTTTTGAGGGGGTGACACCAAACTTTTGATCGGGAGTGTATATGCCAAACAACTTTGTCCATGACCGCAGACCCCCATGACGAAAAGAACAAAACTGCCGAGAATATGTCAGTTTCCCTATCTACAAAAACAGAAATGCAGAATTTTGAAAACTTGAAAACTTTTTAAACACAATGTATAAACTAGCATTAAACAACATTGCCTATTCCGTCTAAACATTCTGTGTAGAGATGAAATTCGTACAACAGGTTCAGCCTTGACAAATAAAAACTAAAAAGCCCTAAATGCAGTATTTATTTACATTTGACGGTTTCAGCTGAAAACTTTTTTTCTCCTTGAAAAAGTTATCAGCTGAAAAGAGAATTTAATAATATTATAATAATATACTGAGAATTTCA
>NW_026916801.1:0-58735 GCF_035046485.1 Aedes albopictus
ATTTGAATTTCAACCGATTGCTTCGATTGAGCTGTTAATTTTATTTAACGGCTTGGTGAGCATGTCCACAACAATATGCTCAGAGGGGCAGTAGATTACGGTCAGCACACCTTGTTGAACGAGGTCCTTGGTGAACTGGAACTTGGTATCCACGTGTTTGAATTTTCATTCCAGTCGTTCCGACTCCAGTTGCCGGATCGTACTTTGATAATCCTCACCGGTTTACCTACGTCTGCCATAAGCTTCCGGAGCCAAAGCAGTTCTTGGCCAACTTCAGCTGCTGCAATGAATTCGGCCTCGGTTGATGACAAGGCGACGCAGGTCTGCTTCCTGGCTGCCCAACTTATCGTACCACCGCCAAAAGTGATGAGGAAGCCGCTGTTGGATTTTCTACCCCGGTGATCTCCAGCCCAATCCGCGTCCACGAAAGCCTTCAGGTCAGCATTGTTGCCACCCAACTTGAGCCGGAAATGCTTCGTCGCCAGGAGGTAACGCATCATGCCCTTCACTTTAGTTCAATCATTAGTACTCGGAGCACTCACTTGCCGTCCAAGTAACTACACGCTGATCGCTACATCTGGCCTCGTATTGACGGCTATGTAGAGCAAATCGCCAACCATACTAGAAAACGATATATTGTTTGGTAGCTTGCTGATCTCCTCCTCCTTTGCATGAAGTTACCTAGCCGGGATCCATCGGGATGAGTGATGGCTTCGCCATGCCAAGGCCGAATCGTGACGCCGGTCGCTGGATGTAGCATTGCTGGTTTAGCGAAAAATTTCCATCGGATGAC
This sequence comes from Aedes albopictus, assembly GCF_035046485.1. NCBI lineage: Eukaryota > Metazoa > Arthropoda > Insecta > Diptera > Culicidae > Aedes > Aedes albopictus. The sequence continues at coordinate 794 of NW_026916801.1, forward strand.
CGACCTGTATGCCAAGATACTGTCGTACGTCACCCAGAGACACTGCTCTGACAAGGCTCGCAATATCGCTTCATACTCGCTTTCGGTCTTACAGACGATGGCAACCCAATTTCCTCCCCGGCTAGTTTTTCGGGTGAGCGTGGTTGACGAGGGCCATCAACAAGAATCGAATTGGGCTGTTTGCGATGGAAATGGCTGCGCAGCAGATCAACTTCATCATTGACTTTGCGTCCTCGAAGTTTAACATCAACATGGACCTCAAGCAAGCCCTTTTGATCCTTCGAAAGTCAATGCAATGACGGCAGCCAAGCAAGACCATAAGAAACCCATGGAAGCTGCGGTAGTGGCAGAACCCACGAAGACAAAAGATCCGAAATCTACACAGACGGAGGCCTTCGCTTTCGCGGGTAGCCCAAAGAGTGCTGTGGATGCAAGGGGGAGTCACCATGTGAGTCACTGAGCACATCTTTACTTGTGCCAATTATGTTCAGTGTGCCACCAGGTATTCAAGTGTGCCTCGTTGTGCCACTGCTTGGTGATTTACCATCAAGACAACCAGCTGTTTGATTTCATTTGTTTGTTGGGCAACCGTCAGGTGAGGAGCTACCAGGTGTCCGCAAAGCTAGGCGGTTGTTAACCCCAAAGGCCGGCATTAATGCCGGTAAGTCGGACCCCAGCCCAGCGTCCCGGATAGCTGATCGAAGGGAACAGGGGGTTGCGATCATTGTTAGACCCTTAGTAACCAAAAGTTACAGGGACACTAGGCCTCGGAAAAGTAGGAGGGCATGTGCCAAGCACGTAAAGGGTGACGTGCTCGTCATCAAGACCAAAAAGTCTAAGTAGGTACTTGGAAGACTCGAAGGCGATGACCAGTGACACCAAGCTCGTTGCCCTGGGAACCGACGTGCGCTGTATTACACGTACTCGTACAGGTGAAATGTTCCTCGAGCTCAAGCGTAACAAGCGTACGGACGCCGTCTACAAAAGTCTGACGGAAGAGGTTGGAGGCGACTCTGAAGGTGATAAACCTAGACGAGTTCACTGACGCGGAAGAGCTCGTCACGGCACTGCCGCGTGCTGCAATTGGCAACCTCAGCCGTTCACCCATGGAAGCACCCGGCAGGGACAAAGGTTGCCTTGGTACACCTACCTGTGGCGAACGCAAATAGGTTCGTTATACTAAGGAAGCTTAAGTTGAGCTGGTCAGTATGACAACTCACCTTGCACGAGCCACCGGAGGTTTGCTTCAGGTAGTCCAGACACCCAGGCCCTGACAGGAGCAATCTATGCAGGTGATGCGGCGGCGAAGGCCATAAAGCGTGTTTGATTTGTTCCGGCAAATCCGCGAACAACAAGCACTCTACGGAAGATCCAAGGCACCCAGCCCTTAGAATACCCGTAGCTAAAAAATCACAGTGCAGGTAATGCAGCTGAACCTGAACCACTACCGTCTACCCCCGTTGGTTTGACCTCATCTAATCTGAACACTTTTTAATTTGACCCCCTCTAATCTGCACATCGTTCAAACTAAAAATTGTTCAAACGTCATTCTGCTCATGGAACGGGGTGAAACGGAACGCAGAATTGAAACAAAACAGCGAAAAGGGTTACCATCAGTGTTTTTCGATGCCCACAGGGTTACTAGAAATTCAAATTAAAAAATGAATCCCGCTGGTTTGCATGAGGTGTCGTTCAAACCAACGGGGGTAGACGGTATGTGATGCAGCCCAGCAACTACTTTGTCAGACAGTTCTGAGTGGGCGGCGACGGATATCGCCGTCATAGCGGACCCATACCGATCTGGCTACTGTCGGTACCAAAAGTACCTTTAGTCGGAACGGACCGGTGTCGATTATTTACGTTACTTTTTGTAATCCATGCCTAACAAGCAGGCTTGACAGAAACTCCCTCGCGAGAAAATGAGGAAGCGATTTCAGCGATTTTTTGAGGAGTGAAAATAAAACTCAGAAATCACAACGCAAATCCTCAACAGCTGCGAGCGCGAGCTTGCCGCGCAGCGAGGAGTTCGTCCAACACTCATAATTTCTTGTTGTGTTTCTCACGTCCACTCACACTCAAAAAGCTCTCGCGAGTTCCACTCCCATACAAAGAAAGACTCTCGAGGCGAAAATCGCACTCAAAAACCCGAAATAATCATCGGCTCTTTTTTCGTTCCCCTCTTCCTCGCTCAGTTTTTATTGCCTCTCTGTTTGCGGTTCGTTCGCTCCCTCGCGACGAGGCAAAAGCAAAACACCGCTCTAGAGCATGTTGCAATACTCTTTTGATTTCGAGGAGGATTATCAAGCCTGCCTAACAAGTAGCTCAAACTGAAGGGTAGACTGAAGGACGACTAGGCCAAGGCCAAACACTTGTAAGTAGAAGACATCATACTTCAACAACGATGTATTTAGGGAGGCGCTCCTCCGTGAGCGAAACCTACTCGGTTGAGGCAGGGACGAGTTGGTGGCGGTGCTCTTGCTTGCGTGCGATACGACCATGCCTAAGCAATGCCACTCTGGAAATGGGAGATCACCGGCTTATTGGTGGGCTCAAGCGATGGCGGACTTGCGTCGTGGCTGCCTACGGGCCAAGTGGCGTATGCAGCGCACACAAACCGAGGAAAAGCGAAACGAACGGCGGATGCTGCCCGCCGCTGCCAAAGTCGCGCTGAAGACTGAGATAAGGGCAACCATAAAGGCCTGCTTTGTGGGGTTCTGACAGAGTGCCAATGCGAATCCGTTAGCTTCCTTTCATAGGACCGCTGCTAGGGACTTGGACTGGCGATGACGGAAAGATCCCCGATGAGGAATTTACGGGGATTTCGGAATCCTTTAGCTTAGGTTAGGCCCCAGGTCCGGACGGAGCTCCGAACCTGGCCTTAAAAGTAGCTATTGCAGAGGCTCTAGGGATGTCCAGGTCTGCTATGCAGAATTACCTGGAGTCTTCCCAGAGGTTTGAAAGCGGCAGAACTTGCTCCTATCGCTAAAGGCGAGGCAACCCCCCGGAAACCAGTCGTCGGCATACAGACCACTATGCTTGCCCGATACGGTGGGGAATGTTCTTGAGAAAATCATCCTCAACAGACTGTCGAGGCAGAGCGTAGATGGTCTCTCGAGTTTCCCATTCGGCTTCCGTGATGGGAGGTCAACCTTAGACGCTACCTTGTTGGTTACCAAGGCTGCCGAGATAATTTTCTGGTGTATTAGGAAGGGGATTTGCTACTTGCAGTAGTGATCCTGAATGTAAGGAACGTGCCAGTTGGGTGCCTATAGCAGATCATTCCGGGCCAAGACGGTGCAACGAAGAAGTACTGATTGGAGTTGCTCGGAAGAGGCTAATGATCTCGAAGAGGTCGGTATTACGCATTACCTAGCCTTCGCCGTGCCACAAAGGTGAAAACATATCCTTGAAAATATCCTACACCGAACTGAGACTTGGGCAATCATTCTGGTATTTTATTGAGCATCCCTACCTAACGTGTACCGTCAGCGAATCCAAGCCATATTTACTAAAGATAATTTCACAATGACTTGTTATTTCGTATACCAGCCAACTGAAAGCCTGCTCACGTTTATGATTGTATGACCACAGACAAACAGACGTAACACACTTGAAGAGCACTTTCATTTACTATGCGCGATTCTTTCACCAGAGGCGCTGGTGTTCGATCGCTTTGGCGTTTGCTAGTGTATACGCTGCTGAATGATGCAAATGAGAATCACAGGCAATTTGTTTAGTAGTGTGCAAGTTAGACAAACGTCAAATTGCAATCCATCATGGTCGACAGTGTGTCGTACGGTCCTACCAATAGGTGGCAGCGTGCTCATGAAAAAGACATGAGACAAAATGTTCAATGAATTTCCTCTCAAAGTTATGTCTGTTTGTCTGTGGTGTGACGAATACTACATTTATCAGCTCCCAACATGTCATCGTCGTCGTATCGCTTCTACGCGGAATTTGATCGTATAAAAAAAGAGTAAACAAAGTGCCCACACCAGCACAGATAAATAATATTGATAAAACAAATTCTCCCTCGCACAGATTTCTCGGATTTTCTAGAACAATTTAGTCTAAATAGAGTGTTTGTAGCGCCTCCCGTCCCACGTGTTTATGAATGAGACATGACCTTTCGTCGGCGGCGGCGGTGGCCACAGGAATCAGAAAACTAAAACTAGGTCTCGAGGCAAGGTTTGAACTTGACACCCTGACACGCCACGTTTCGATAGTTTATTGGCAACTGCCAGACGGGTCTCGTCACTCGAGGTGTATTTGCGTGAGGAATGTCTCTAGTGATTTTGGAATTTACAGGTAAAGTGTGATTTTTTTTAGTTTACCGGTAATGTACTAGTTGGATTATCTAATTTAGTGTTATTGTGAGATGTGCATGGATAGCAACTATCGTAAACTTTTCAGAAGCAGTGTTAATTGTTGTCTAATGATCAGAATACGCCATCTCTCTTTGGAATCCGGAACTTTGGAACACTACAAATGTGCAATAACTTCTTCATAGCTGCGTCGCTCTCAGCCCCTTGAGGTAGTCATCACTTAATGCACCATATCAAAATGTTTGCGTCGGTGGTGGATACATGAATTTCATTTTACCTCGATCTCCCCGACCCAAATTTGGAGCATTGCAAATATATAGTTCAGTGCGTCTTGGTCGGTGATGCTGCTGAATGCACGTCCAAGATGCGCACATTCTTTGTGCATTCCCGGACCAGAACAATATTTCTCTTTGTGCGCAAGATAGGTATCTATCTAGATGTTGGTATGTACTCTTTCTTGTCTGTGCAAAAAAAGGTAGATGCAGTGAAAGAGGAAGAGAGGATGTTGGGTTGGTTTAGGAAACGAATTCGCAATTTTGTTTACGTTTTCTCGACCGGCATTTCGACCCAGTTGAGCAGAATCGAGGTGTGGTGTCGCTCGAGGGTGACGTAGGGGTTCGAACCATGCTTGCTGGCATTTTGTTCCTGAATCGCTATAAATAATAAAATTTTGGCTGATGCTTCAAGTTGACGCTAGAGTAGTTTTAATTAATATCTTTTTAGCGAGATACAAGGATGTTGAACTTTTCATGAATTATGATTCAAAACAGTACCATTTGTGTGATATACTATTCAAAATGCTGAAGTTACATTTTATTGATGTAGACAGTACCCATCAAACACACTGGTACACTTTTAATCATCTTCATCCACCACTGCCACTGTTTGTCGGTGAAATGTCTCACATATGACTGACTATTGACTCAGTGATAAGATAAACTTCTTGGCTGGATTGCTTCCTCGTCGTAATTGGATCCCAACTTAGTAACTATTTGATGCACATATCTACCGAACAGAATCGAATTTTGAGCAGAAAATCGAAAGGTAAAACGTCTAGAGGACAAAAGCGAGTATCATTTCTTTTGAGATGGATCAGCCGATAATTGAAAATCTCGAGTTTTCTTGTTTTTTGATTATCAATTTCTTTTGTTTATTCTGAATTTTAATAATCATTTTGCATTCTTCAACTGTTGAACTATTGGATAGGAGTCTACTTCGTCATATGCACTAATTCCCGTCATATCCGGTAGAAACTAGCCGATAATTACAGACATTCCATCTTACCTTTGCCAATGGCTCATCAGATGGAAGAAAAAGATGTAGACTTTCGATAACCAGCCCCTTTAGCCCAAGAAATCGAATAATTACGCAAAATTTCACGTTTCAATTGCACTCTACTTAAGACTTCATAATTTTTTTCGTTTTGTATATGCCGAAGGCAACCGCACCAAACCATCAGCTAGCCGAATTGTTCTTCATCACCGTTCAATTTTCACTTTGCCAGATTGGCTTGTTGAACCATCTATTGTGCCGGAAATTGAATTCAGGTTGTGCCCGAAAGAGATGTGGATTTGACGGAGACAGAATTCAAGGGGCAAATATTAAATCTTATTAATTTAAGGAAATTGTAGTTCTTTTACAATATTTTTGACCATGATATGGAAGCTTATTTATAAATTAGTAATTGATTCAAAACTGCTGTTAAGCTAGGTGGAAGAATAAATTCGTTTATCATTCGTCGGTGCTTACATAGACGGGAATTAGATAAAAAAAAACCAACACATTTTGAAAATATTCTACAATGTTATGATGGGAACCACACTTTGTGATTTCAAACTCACAATTTATAACGTAAATGTGATCGATTGGCTACTTGTTGGTGGCGACATATCGATCAAATGTTCAGATTGGAACGATGCTTAGCTTCATCAAACGGTGCTCTTGAAAGCTAGAAGTGTGTCTTCGACACATATTCTCTCTCAATAATTCAAACAGTGAGAAATATTGAATCTCCGTTATTATTTTAGTCCAGACTTTATATAGTTCACACCCAATGTAATTAATAATGACGGTCAACAAATTTGGCGAAGGCGTGCAGGAATAAATTATCACGCTCTTGGCAACGTAGGTAGTCTAATGTCAAATATGTAGATATGATATTTACAAGGCACCAGTCAGTGACGCAAAAACGCCACAGAATTAGCAGTGCTGTGCAGTGGGATGCAGTCGGGTCCCGTCGGGAGGGATTTTGTTTTTGGCCGCCGTGCACATCATTCTGCTGCCCCGCTAATCATACGGGAAAATAATGCCACTAATGAGATGTGACTGCGTCGTCGTCGGTTTAAATCAGAAGCTAAATACTAAATGACGAATTTTGTCATACGCTTGGAATACTTCACTCAGCGTTGAGATTTACTGAAGCAAATTTGGTCTTAAATAATAAACTCGCAAACATGTACGAACGCAGGATTCCTCCAGCATTATCATTTTCTTTTCTCGATCACCTATATACGGTGTATGGTATAGAATACTCTGTGTACATATTCTCGCCTTTGGCGTACTTAAATCGATACCAGTTTCGTTTTATCGTTGCGGTAATTTTATTATGTTGTGATTGTAAAGAATCTAGTTCTACCGAATTGGCATAGTAGATACGGTTAGGACAACGTTGATCCATATTCGGTATAGAAGAACAACAACGGCCAATCTTTATAGACTTATACACAAAGGTACAGAATTGCCGGGGCCCGTGGCGTAGTGGCTACACGTTTGCTTCATAAGCAGATGGTCATAGGTTCGATCCCAGCCCCGGCACTTTCGTCAGTTGCTCTTTCCCCCTGAGAGCAGCTGACACTGACCCTCTTCTGAGCCCATGGCTCAAATGTACCCGGATACTTGGACATCGGCGAACGGCAACCCATAATGGACCCCCAATCGGACTGGAAAAAGAAACAACATCCTCGTGCTCATCATTCTACCATGATAGGGTAGAAAGTGAAAGCAGCGCAACGGCAACCAGTTCAATGTAGTACATTTAGAATAGAATACATTTAGGCACTGTACAAAGTGTATGTACAGCTTCCAATTGGAATCGCTTACGCAGTGCCCTAGTGGACAATTGAGCTGTAAATTAGGTTAAGTGATTGAAGGTACAGAAGGTACAGAAATAAAGGTACAGAACAGTTTTAATCTCTGAAGGGGCCACCTTGATACACTCACATCATCTTTTATAAAATGTGGCTGAAGTGATCCAAGAAGCTTGGTTTCCTAATAGTAACTTCTGAGCAGCCAGCGCAAAGCCAGCGTTTGCTTTTCCCATTAAATGGTCATGTCAAACTCGCGTGCCATGTCTCGAGCATGTGTGCTTGTCAGCAATGCATTCGTCATTACGCTGCTGGTCTCTGAAATAATCAGATGTATGATCTGTCACAATTTATGCGTCTGTTAGAAACCTTAATAGGAAATACTTCTCTGGTTCGGTTTATTTATCGGATGACGAACCAGTATTTACGGATGTATTAATTTTTAACGAGTGTTTTTATTTTCTGCAACTACAGGCAGTATAATAATAATTACATGTTTTTACTTCTTAAAACTATTATGCTATTCTCATTTTATTTTTTTTTTCAAGATGGACACCAATACTGAATTGACACTTGACACTCAAAATAAAACCAGGTAATGAAACATAGCTACTTAAGTCAGTTCAGTAAGTTAATTGAATTAAGTCATTAGTAAATATTTATAATTTAGTAGCGTCCCCGTATGAAATCGGTCATCAATATTAATTTCTTTTCTCGATCAGCCTAGATAGCTGTGTAGCGTCAGTAGCAGTTAGTTCAACTGGTGAAGAATAGCACTATGAATCACCTGTTCTAGTGTTAGGAGTCCACTAGTCAGGTGACCCCTGTTTCATGGTGTTATGTGAGCTTATGCTTACTGTGCCTAGGAGTGAATGGTGGTCTAATAAAAACGGAGCCTGTGGAGTACCATACTGTGTGGATAGGAGCAATGGTGCACTTAACCTTGTATTTCTCCGAGCCAATCAACTACCCTTCTTAAGTCTAAAATTTGTTGCTGAATAAGGGCGGGATTATGAAGGTGTCAATAATTAGTTTAAATTTTCACCTATATGGTTTCACATTATGCGATTTTCACAGTGAAATCTGTGTAACCTCACCTTTGGCGTTTTCCAATCGATACTGATCTGGTTTCATTATTGCTGTTCTTTTTTGAGCTGTGATTCTAAAGAGTTTAATTTTGTATTTTTATTTATTTATTTATTTATATGTCGCACATACTACTATTGCTTAAAATCTAGTAACATACAAAGCGAGATCACTACTATGATAAGTTCAGAAACACTTTAATATAAAATACAATACAATTTACCAGGAACATCAAAAACTAAGCACAAGAGAAGCAGTACATCATATTACAAAGGTTACTAGGAATCAAATATCAAGCGGTTGTCCGGATACTACTTGTTCGTCTTGAAGGCCTCCATACTGGTTTACGACGGTCTCGAAATTCACGACATCACACACCGGTGGGCCAAACGGAAGTGTTTAAGGCGGAATAGCGGTGCTTTTTGTCGACAACAACTTTGAATGATATATAATCGTACACCGAAAGATCTTTCCCCGGTGATATCAGGCATTTTACTTCTAACACTCGTGCGGCTCCTATCGTTTCGCACACCATTGTTCTGATATCGTTCTCCGTGACATCGTTCGCTATATTCGATATGAATAATTGAACCTCAGAGTCGTTCACAGCATAGACAACGTAATTTATCAAAAAACATGCAGCATATTCAGAGACGAAACGAACAGCGCAGACACTCACCCGTGTACATCAAATGAATTTTGCCTAGTTTGGGTAGTGGCTACGGTTAGGATAGCTCAGATGAATCTTATGGTTCCTTGCCTAATTTGATGCTGTTTGAGCAAAACTTTGGACAACAGTGTTGTTGTTTTCTCCATTTCTTGCAACATAAACAACATAGTCATCCAAAGTTTTGCTCAAACAGCATCAAATTAGGCAAGGAATCATAATAGCCACGCTTTTTGCACCATTTCAGAAACAGAGAATGACCTTCTCGCCACACAAAAATTCAGCTCATTACTACAAATCTAGTACTACACCGAACGTGTCCCATTGCAACGATAAATCTTTGCAGACTTATGCAAAATGGTACAGCCCAAGCGGCCTTACTCCAAAAACCTTACATACGTAAAGGAAATTTATATCTAGGAACCCAGTGAACACAGTTTTTGCAATTTATAAATGAAATGAAATGGTAGACTCACGTGTCAAGCCTCGATCATGTGTGCTTGTCAACAACGCAATTGTTGCTACACTCATCTCTGAACTAACCATCAGAGATGAATGTGTTATTTCAATTGATGTATCTGTTGGAAAACGCAACAGGACGTCTATTGTTTAGTATGTTTACCGCATTATGAGACATCCCCTACGAATGCTGTCTCAAAAGCCATCGTATACTGCACTTCGATGGGCCTTTCGCTAATTGTTGGTAGTAATGTTATGCTCACCATATAATCTGGGACAATTCAGACATTAACATGAAAGGCTCCAGTGCGATAGAATACTTAAGTAGTAGAGTTCTTAAGCATAGGCTACCACATGGTTTCTGCTAGAGAGAAAGTAATAGACAGTTCCAGTTTGAGGAAAGTCAGTCGGTTGAACAAAACCCTAGCAAAATCTAAGGATTTCCTACTGAACGAACTTCGTTTGTCAAATGGCGTTATCACTTCCTCTAATGTGGAAAGGAAGTTCTAAAATTCTAATTAGTACATACTTACCCAGATCTTCGGATGAGCCAGATGTCTTTCCATGTAGTTTATGATGTTCTGGTCCGGAGTATCGTTACCGTTAACATCAATTGAATGGGTACTATGTAAATACCTACGTTAGGTACTTCCATATTTCTTGGAGCAAATAAGATTTATCCTAATTTGCTTTAGCAAAAACTTGAATACTTTAACCCTATTAGGATGTAGGGGTCAATATGACCCAGATAAGCACGCTGAACGTGTACTACACCGTCGCGTTGCGAAATACCTAACTTCTTAGGAGGGTTAATCATGTTTCGAAAAAAATAAGCTACTTGTTGCAGTTTTGCTGCAGGGTAAATTCCCAAAACTTGGTGGGATATTAGGGGCTGTCCAGAAACCACGTGGTCATTTTTTTGGGACTTCTCAACCCCCCCCCCCCCGCGTGGTCATTAGTCCATACAAAATATTTTTTTCGTCCATACAAAATGGTCATTGACCGAACCCACCCCCCCCCCCTCCTCATGACCACGTGGTTTATGGACAGCCCCTTACTTTAAAGTCTGCGTTGTATAAAGAAGAGAAGAGTTACACAATCGTAAATTTGACCTCTTCATGAAAAAAAAAAAATGCTCAGAACATGTAAACCAGTGGTCACCAAACTGCGGCCCGCGGGCCGCATGCGGCCCTCGAGAAGGTTTGGTGCGGCCCGCGAACTGATTTTAGAATATGTAAGAGTGTGGCCCGCAAAAAGAATGAATAACTTTTGAAAAAGGATTTTTTTTTTTCAATATGTTTTGACTTGTAAGAAAATAAAATCACCTTGCAGAATTATTTTACTCTACAAAGCTTTTCTGAATCAATAACTCTGAAATTCACTACATTTTTGCCACGAAAAATTATTGATCCTTCAATTTTTTGTGAATTTGTGAACAAGTTTACTAATTCCAAAAAAAAATAGACGTACGTTTAATTCGCACAATGGAAACTCTAAGAGCGCTTTTAAACTACTACAATACTACAATTGATTGTTTAGTAATCAATTTTCTTCATGCCAACCGGTAGCTCTCTTAAAAATATTGAAAGCGCGAATAAGTAAATCGGCAGCTCATGATATCATTCTCAATGATAAATTGCTGCGTTCAATAATCAAAACATTTTTTTTTTCCAATAATTGAAAATACATATATATTTTTTTACGGGATGAATGATCCATAAAAGGTTAAAATCCATGATAATAAACAAATAACAACAACAGGTATTTTTTCAATAGTTAAAACTTCCTAATTTCAATAGTGTCGTGTTTATTTTTATACTGTTCCTTATTGATTGTTCCATCCCACATTTGGCTATATTCGGCATGGCCCACAGAACATCAAATTAAGGCTGAATCACTTAATCAAAAACATTTTTTTTTAGAAATTTAGCCTAAATTTGGTGTTCAAAACATCAAAATGAGGATAAATTAACAAAAAATCATCTTAAAATAAACAAAGGCAATATTTATCCTTCTTTATTGCTTTGTAACAGTCCCTACTGACTAAATTTTATGGCAATCGAATTATTAAGAATTAGTATAAGTTAAAATTAATTATTTAAACTGGCTTTCTCAGTCTGGGGAAATTCAAAACGACTAGTTTTGTATTGCCCGACGTTTCGGCCTTGTATATTTGGCCTTTTTCAAGGGTAAAACTGTCTGTCGTTCTTCGTTACATATACATATATGTGCCGCAATTTTCATGTTGGGCTTCTTGTATGCGAAATAACTATTTGATTTTGTTTGGGGACACTGGACTGGACACACCTATTATCAACGACCTGGACTGTACTATTTTAGTCGTTGATAATAGGTGTGTCCAGTCCAGTGTCCCCAAACAAAATCAAATAGTTATTTCGCATACAAGAACCCCAACATGAAAATTGCGGCACATATATATGTAACGAAGAACGACAGACAGTTTTACCCTTGAAAAAGGCCAAATATACAAGGCCGAAACGTCGGGCAATACAAAACTAGTCGTTTTGAATTTCCCCAGACTGAGAAAGCCAGTTTAAATAATCAACAAATTTCCAGTCGAAACTCACATCACGATCGTTAAAATTAATGAATAAAAATAAATAAAAAGAATGTGGCAAGCGAATACATTGAACAAAAAAGTAATGTATAATTTTATATAATGTATAATAATGGATCATTCGAGAAACTCTCCTTCGGAGAAATGGCCTTTTTCAAAATCGACGTACCACTGATTTTTTTTAATTTGTCCAAATTTAATTTTAAATACTTTGCGGCCCGCAGTCTCACTGCAGAATTCAATGTTGGCCCGCATAGACACTAAGCTTGAGGACCACTGATGTAAACCAACATTCCCTCCATTCTGGAAAGTGCATTGTGCCTTTTTTACACAAAGTTTTTTTTTACTAATTTAAGAAAGCTTTGGCTTTGTTTTTTTTCCTTAAATTTCAAGGACTTTTTCTACAATGTGCATTTTGATGCCATATTGGAAGACACATGAGGTCATGCTAGAGCTAGATCCACGTAAATCTCCAATGAACACCTATTCGACGCACCAAATGCTCGAAAACTGACATCTACGTTACGTGAAATAGCGAATAGAAAATTTAGTGTTTGCGGATGCCCTCAAGGGGGAGTCTTGTCGTTACTTTTGTGGAATCTCCTAGAAGATCGTTAAGCATGGTTACACAAATAACGTAACGCTAAAATCGGCCATTTCGGACAACCTTCCACCATCTAGAAACACATTTTGTACGAAACGTATATAGCCTCAACTTTAGCAACCTATCCAACAGCATATGCGATCGTGTGTTGACTGGGGCATGGGGACACTGAGATTTTTGGTCTCCATAACAACGGTTGATTAATTACTATCATTTCCTTCCCTCCTCGATGACCGTGAGGACGAGGCCAGAGTTTTGAGAAACGAATAATTGACAGACCAGTTCTAAAAGCTGGTTTTTATTATGGATTACGTTCATGAGTATTCTTTTAACCATCATCAAGAATATCAAAAGGTGTTCTATATTCTGGGATGTTGTACGTGTTCCAAACTGTCTAGTGGTGAAGTTCTTCAAATCTACAACAATTTTTATGTATTTTCGCCATAAATAATAGCATTGCGTAATCTACTAAGATCTTGAATGTATTTTATAGGCGCTATACTGCCGTTATACGCATAATTGTCCCATGTTATATGAGATTATGTAGAATGGCAGTATAGGGGCTGTTCATAAACCACGTAGACCAAAATTTGGCCATCTCAGACCCCCCTCTCCCCTCGTACACTTTTGTCCATACAAAAATTTTGAAATTTGTATGGAGCGTAAATTTTGTTTAACCCAGCCCACAAAGTCTACTCCCCCAAAGTCTACTCCCCCAAAGTCTACGTAGTTTATAAACGGCCCCATAACATAGGGATATTCCAGGTCAGCCAAACTACCTTGGAGTTCAGAACTTCCGATCTACACTTGTAACAGTGGCCATATCTGTTATAGTGAGTAACGTTGCATAATCAACCACGGTTACTGGACCAATCTGAAGTCTACTAGACATTATTATAAACCTTTGGGACATTCAGGATCGTCAAAACTGTCCTAATGTTTAGCTCTTGACAGTCACAGTTATTCTCGCAATGAATTGTAACATTACACATCCAACTGTAATATGACATCCCCCTGGTATTTCATAAGTCATTTCAAGATACTTTTGAGATATTACAGAATTATCAAACTACTCCGGAGACCATTGCTTCAGGTCCTACTTGTGATAAAAGCTTTTGCCACTCCGTTAAGTGATGTTACATAATAATCAAAAGTATTTACCAAAGTAGTTCGAGAAATAATAAGCGTTGTTATATACAGGGTGTTAGGTTCCTGAGTGCAAACTTTTTAAAGGGTGATAGAGGACCATAAATGGTGAAAAAAAATGTTATATGCATATGGTCAAATCTCAACCGTTACGTAGTTATTGAACTCTCTATGTGTTTTACTATTATTGCCTTAACTGACTATATCTTGAAAATGGCCAAACTTATCGCAGTTTTAAGATCTTTTATTCGAAAGATTATTGAATTTTCTATCAAATGGCATCTTGGAATCTATTGGTTTAGTTAAATAATCAAGTTATCTAGACCAAATAGCTCAAAAGTTGTGTGTTATAAATTGTTTTTGTCAATTATCTTTGAAAAATGTGTAATAATTTAAAATACTTTCTTTGGCAAAGTTGTGGCCCCTGTATCACTCTTCGATTCGTTATTTGACATCTATTTAATATCTCTTATCGTTTTCTTGCAATTTTGATTTAATTATCGCATTTCAGATCATAAATTTGCAACTGTCAAGGTAAGTACTTTTTTGCGCACTGTGTTGCACACTTAAATCAAAATTGCAAGAAAACGATAAGAGCTAGAAGTTTGGTGTCATAGAACGAACTGTAGAGTGGAACATGGGCCAGAACTTTGCTAAAAAAGAATTTTAATTTATTATGCATTTTCAAAAGATAATTGACAAAAACAAATTATAATACACTACTTTTGAGCTATTTGGTCTAAAAAACTTAGTTATTTAACTAAACCAATCGATTCAAAGATGCCATTTGATAGAAAATTCAATAATCTTTCGAATAAGCGTCTAAGAACTGCGATAAGTTTGACCATTTTCAAGTTATAGCCAGTTAAGGCAATAATAGTCAAAAACACGGAGAGTTCCATAACTACGTAACGGTTGGGATTTGACCATATGCGTAGAACAATTTTTTTCACCATTTATGGTCCTCTATCACCCTTTAAAAAGTTTGCACTCAGGAACCTAGCACCCTGTATGTTGGGATATTATGGGTCATCCTTAACGTTATGGGGCTAAGTTGATAAAAACAACCACTGTAACATGAGGTGATTTCGTTTAAGATAGTAACGTTTAACAACCGACTAGGATCCACGAACCTCTTAACTCTCAAGGGTCACTCCGTGATAGGTTTGTGATAATTTAGGTCATCTAAGCTTTCATGGTTTACACAACTTTATATCTACACTTGCAATAGCCTCTGCCGTAATTCTGCAAAGTGACATAAGCGCCATTCAAAATTTCGACATTTTTTGGTATATTTTATATAATATCTGGTGTAAAAATAACACTGTGGTATGCTTGCTGTATTAGAATGCAAGATCTAGTCGTAATCTATCATCTATGAAACAACACTAAGAGGATGAGCAAGAGTTTTATGCATAATAACCAAAAATTGGGTCAAAACTCTCAATGTCGCTTACGTCACTTTGCAGAATTACGGCAGGCCTGCTACAATAAATAATGATAAATAATGAACTATATTAACTAATGTTTTTTTTATTTTTTATTTTTTTTATTTTTTTTTTATCTGTATTAACGAGATTTTTAGCCCTGGGCTAGTTCATCTCGGGACCCACGCTTTACTTTCCTTTCGAAGGAAGAACTCACATTTTGTGAGTTTGTCGGGAGTGGGATTCGATCCCAGGTGCTCGGCGTGATAGTCACGTGTCTTAACCATCACACCAGGTCGGCTCCACACGCCAAGATTGCTTATAGAAAATCCTTCAAGGGTGTTATTAAAACAGGCATTGTTCTGTACCTTTGAAATATTTAAGGTTGTTCAAACTTGTATGAAACTCATTTTTTGAAATCTGCATTCGTTGTAGTCATTGTGAAGTCATAACAACCATAACAATGTTGTGTAACTCAAAACAGCAAATACTTTTTTATTTATTTTTATTCGTTAAAATTAACTAAAGCTAATTCACACGACGAGAATGCAGCAAAAATGAGTTTATTACAGCTGTAGACTCCATGTTATATATGGCAGGACAGTGTGTACGATTCTGATTCCCTCTGATTATATTCCGTGAGCTCCAGTAAGTATAACAGATTATGCAATATAACTCAATGTAGCTAGATGCTAGATTTTAAACAACATAATGGTTTGGATGACCCCGGCTGATCTGATGATGTTCTAGGATAGTGGTGCTCAGGCTGGAGGATACCGCGGGCCAATTTATTAAAAATCTGAACTGTTCAGAACTTGTGTAAGGGTCAAACTTTATAATCTATTGCCCTTCGTGGAGTTCAATTAAGATTCATAAGTTTGGTTGAGAAAAACGTTTGAGCTTCAAATGAAATTCAAACAAACAATTTAGAAGTTGCCCCTAGAATTGCCTTGAAGCCACTTCAAGAACTTGTCAAGCAGCTTTTACAAGAATTTCTTTTGAATCGCTAGAAAAAGGTTTGCTGGATTTTCTCCTGAAATTTCTTGTGCAGTTGCTCCAAAAGGTTTTCGAGATATTTGTTGAAGAATCTTTTAGTTTTTGTAGAATTCTCTTGGAACACCTCCAAGAACTCTTTTTAGATTTGCCTTTGGAACTGCCCTGAAGTTACTTCAGGAATTCCTCATTAATCGTTTCCAAGAATTTATCCTAGAATAGCTTCCGGATTTTTCCGAAAATTTTCCAGGAGTTTCTTGAAGATTTTAGTAAATTCTTTCCATAAGTCTCTTCTAAAGTTGATGAAATACTTCATCATTAAGTTTCTTCAAAAATTAGATTTTTAACAATTGTTTCCGGAAGTTTCTTCAACATTATCTTCTAAAGTTGCTGCATAAGTTGCTACAAATTGATTGTTCAAATTTTCCTCAGGCGTTCTAGGCATCTTTTGTGTCTTGATGTAGTTGGTCCTGGAATCTTGTTTGTAGTTACTCCTGAAAATTCTCTTTTTGTTGCTCGAAGAATTTATTCTAAAGTTGTTTAAGAAATTTCTGTTAGAGTGGCACCAACACACTTTTCTAGGAGATTCTCCTATAATTTCCATGCAGTATCGCCACAACTTTCTCATTGAGTTTCTTCAGGTTTATTTTCTCCAGGATGATTTGCGTTTCTACATATATTTTGCTTAGAGTTGCTTAAAGTTTTTCTCCTATAATGTTTCCTGGAGTTTCTCCAAAAATGTGTTTCTCCAAAAGGGCACAGAAGACGCTTTATGAATCTCGCCTGAGATTTTTTTCTTTAAGTTCGTTCAGGAGTTTCGCTTGGATAATTCAAATTGGATTCGTAAGTTTTGTTTCGAAAAATGTGTGAGTCTTATAATAGAAATTTAAACTAACAGTGAAAATTAAACAATATTGGCAACCAAGTTGAGATTTGTTGAGAATTTTGTCAAAAACTTCGTGCTTTGTCTTTTTATGTCCTTCAGCGTTGCATTGGCTGTGCTTATAAACTGCAACTAGTTTTTAAATGATTCAAGATTACATTTTTAACAAACTTTCATTTGATTCGTACCACTTATAAATAACTATAAGCTGGCTTCGTGACTTAGCTGAAATGCCGAAATATTTCGGAGTTGCGAATTCGAATCTTACCAGAACAGATTGTTCTTTTTGTTTATTTATCATTTAATTTGTGTTCAACACTGTGAAAATTGATCAGCATTTTTTTTTGTTTAATTTCTTAATAAATTTAACGAGTTATTTCAAACAATCGTTCAAAAATTTCGATTCGTCTTGAAGTACTCCGCGGGCCGCTTCTTTAGGCTTAGAGGGCCGCATGCGGCCCGCGAGCCGCAGGATGAGCACCACTGTCCTAAGACATGATGTGACACCTGCAACTTCTGTCCTAGATGATGACCATTCAGAAGATTTATTAAACATGATAGATTGCATATCGTACTTTTGTATAGTGAAAAAAAGTTACCGTTACACCCGTAGACTTTAGGATCTAAACACAAGATCATTTTGGATGACCTAGGTTATCTGGACTGATCTGATACTGTCTATTGAACTTTCAGAAGACTTACTGGACATGATAGGCTACAAATCGTAGCTTTGTATAATGGAAGAAGTTACCGTGACATCCGTAGATTTCAGGATCTAAATTCAAGAACAGTTTAGATGGCCTAGGATATTCCGACCGATCTGACACTGTCTAATGAACTTTTAGAAGACTTACTGGACATGATAGATTACAAATTCTAATTTGTATAATGGAAGAAGTTACCGGTACAACCCGTAGACTTTAGGATCCAAACTCAAGAACAGTTTGGATGACCTAGGACATCCAGAAAAAATATTCTGCATCATATTCTACCCTTTTTATGATGTTGAGCACCAAAACTACAGAAATACGTGGAAAATACTCTATAATAACGCTTGGAAAAAATCAGGCTTCAAAGTATTAAACTTTACAACGATCCATGCAAAATTGCCTAGATGATCCATTGATAACTTTTCAGTATACCATTAAAAGCAAACCAGAAAACCATAAAGCAGCCAGAAATGTATGGATCATCCAAAATTGGTTGTATCATTTCCTATATTTATGAATTGCTCGCCTATGTTATCTGGATCATTTTTCATATTATCTGTGGATCGTGATAAACAGATTGCTGCATTTCACAAAATTACGCAGTTTTACGATACACGTAAATTCTGAACCCATTTGTTGTTGTTTGCTTGTCTCAAGGCATATGTTCATTCGAGTCTACCCGCTGATGTGACCTTGCGGTTTGGCTATTAACATGTACGAACCAAGCGACAAAAGCATCGAACCGGCTTGTTAACATTACCAAACAAAGCCCTTATCACTTTCATGTACATCGCGGCGTCAACCTTATCAATCAACATAGAGTGTACACTGTACACACATTATTTGTTGCCCCGAAAAGTGTTGTCTAGCCTATTCGACCCAGTAACAGTGCCACGATGATATGATTCTTCGTCTACTCAATCAAATTATTTTGACTCTATACACTCCAAACATCTCGGAGCGCTATGCCCTTCCGTACGAGTGAGTGTGCCGTTGTTAATTCGCAGGAAATAAATCATTCTCGGTTTGAGTGGCAATAAACTGCACTGCCGCCGTCGCTTCCGCCACAGATGAAATCCACGCCGAAAAGGTGGAGAATAGTCTCGCAAGGTGTTGCAAGATTTCTCCAGACATTCCGGATTTAAAAATAAATTCCACTTCGACTGACTGAGTGGTGGGTGAGAATCTTCGAATATCTGCGGGTATGACGTCGCAGATGGGTCCGTCTCAAAGGAAAATCAAACTGGGGCATCAGGTACTGAAGAAGAGGTACTTACCCATCATCAGCTTGGAAGCCTCCGTCTCGATCTCCATGTCGATATCGAACG
The DNA here is from genome assembly GCF_035046485.1 of Aedes albopictus. Lineage (NCBI taxonomy): Eukaryota > Metazoa > Arthropoda > Insecta > Diptera > Culicidae > Aedes > Aedes albopictus. The sequence goes on from NW_026916801.1 coordinate 20,083, forward strand.
CAAAGCGCTTCCTCGAGTTGTAGTCGTTCATGTTCGCAGCCATGATTCCTGCTGAGATGGAAATCTGTCCGAGGCTGAAAATTATCGATTTTCAGCAACACTTTGCACTTTCCACTCTAGACGGTTTTCTCTTCGTCGTGGTCGTCGATGTCGGCGATGTCCGTGCGGCAGCTCTCGACCATATACAGAAGCACGGTCTTACCGCACTTCGATATCCAATATTGTGTGGAGTGGATGAGAATGACTCACACAACACTTCTAACACTGCTCTATAGTAATGGATATTCTATTGCGTGCTTGTCGGAACCAAACTTGAAGAACGGAGTCGAACCCTTCACGAAAGTACGGTTTTATGGCACACCAGAGATTGTCTCGAAACACGCAATTCTTCCTCGAAAGAACACACTGAACACCATGGATTTGACACTGCGACTGACTCCTCTATCTGCAAACAACCTTCTTTCCGCGCAGATGTCGTCCGCCTTCGCTGGAGAACGCACACACAATACTTAATCAGCCGCGACCGACTACGGGGCAACTATGTGTGAAGCTCCTACTAGCAACTAAATCGCCCGAAGAACGCGGCTTCTTCTCACACTTCAAGCGACACGAGAACCTTGACTAGACGACAGCAAACTCCGTGGAAACTTTCCTCTTGCACCCTTTTCGCTGACGACTATATATTCAAGCACTATTCTTCTCTTTGCAGCTATTTCGCTGACACTTTCTTTCAACCCAGCCGCGCTGTGTGTGTTACTTTTGTGGAAAGTTTGCGTTGTTTTTAGCTTTTCCACCCTTTTGCCTTTGTTGACCCTCACCGCACCGCCGCGTAGCTTTCCTGTTTGGTGTTCTTCGAATTAGACGCTGCCCTTTGTTGTTACTTTGTCGTTTCCCTGTGCCACACTTTATCAACTATACCCACTTAATTCACCCTCACGCCTCACGAATGAAGATATCGCAGCGAAAAGTGTTTGGAACTTTATTGCTATCTATCAATCAGCTAGAAAATCAGTCAACACACCTCATTTGCCACTATGTAGTAGGTACGTTTGCCAGCCAGCCAGCCAGCACTTCTAGAAAGACGCCGATGAAGCTAACCTACCGTATAACTAGGGAAACCGCGTAGGGGAACAGAGCCCAAAATGCCAAGATGGGGTAAAATGGCCCAACTCATAAAATCATTCCTGAATGGGACTTGATCATTGATATAGGTGAACGGTGTCAAGATATGTTTGCATTAAACATTCTTCTAAATGCTAGGCCGCCAAACCCACGGAAAATCTTTTGATTTCCCAATGAAAATTGGCAACTTCCGGTTTTCCGTGCTTGCAATTAAGGTTTTCTGGTGATTTTATTACCAGCCAAGTGTTTCCAACGAGATTGAGGCACGCATGGAGTCGCATGGTTGTTGATGTCTACGCTTTCCAAGTTAGGGGTCATTCAAATATTACGATCATCGTTTTGCGGGGAGGGGGGTAACACTCCATATATTGAGTTAACGAAAAAACGTGACAAAAAGGTGAAAGTGAGTCGAAAATGCCAGAAAACTGAAGGACGTAATTTTTGAATGTTTTCATGAAGTGGCATCTTACCCCATGGCAGATGGCCTTTTTGCACCACTTCCGTTTTACGAACCAGTTTTTGAAATCGCTAAAAATCAATGAAAATGCAATAATTTAGTGAATATTTTTGCTGAAGCATCGAGCAAATATTGTCTAGTTGCTGTTACCACTTTGAAAGCCTAACAAATGAGGCTATATGTCATTGAAAACTATGAAAGTTTGAAAAATGGCATATTGCCCCACTTTCCCCTACACCGTATACCGGTTCATCGCGAAAACGCGAAGCATCATCAAACGAAGCGTGCACTAATGATGAAGAATGTGACGAGCTGGCTAGGCTGGGAAGGGTGCATGTTTTGGGGGATGCGGGTATAACGGTCTGTTTGGGTGAACACACCATCCATTCTCGCGTTTGATAGGGACGAGAACGCTTTCGGAAAGTAACGTACCATGTCATCCGAGAGCATGTGTGTATTGACCATATGAGCGAGCATTGCGTACGTGTAAGTACTTAGGGTTGGCGGAGAGTCGATTGGAGGATTAATTGACAATATATTTAGGTACAAAACAGCTTTTTCATGTGCAAATATGTGTTATTACAGCCCATCTACGATTCTCTTGCTGGAGGAATCCCATTCCCTCTGCCACTTCAGTATAGACGATGTTCTGGCGATCTGCCTCGCACCTCTTATGACGCGTTGCTCGAAGCACTATTCGCCCTAGTGCTATGGGCATCATGCCCGCAAGCACGCATACCGCGTCCTCTGAGACCCCGTGCGGTATGCGCTGACCACCTTAAAGTTCATCAGCCTGTGAGTTTTCTCGAGTCGCTTCACGTTTCGATTGACAACTAGCATATTAGACCATGCAGCGACAACATACCGTAGTATGGAGACCGCTACTGTCGCGAGCAGCTTACGCTTACTTGAGACTATTGCCGAGCTATTTGACACTATCTTTGAAAATGCCATTATCACCATGCTTGCCCTTTTGCAGGCATATTTCACGTGGCTTATTGTCATTGTCAATCATGACCTCCATTTGCTTCAGTGACTACTGCTATCGACTCGCCGTATACCACGAGGGCAATATCATCGGCAAAGCCGACAAGTTTTACGCCCGGTGGTGGAAGTTTAAGCCGCAATACGTCATCATACGCCGCCTTCAATATAGTACTGGGCCCAGGAAGGAGCCCTGAGGTACCCCCGCGATGACGTTGTAGCTCCTCTCGCCTTCCTCGGTGTCATTAGCAAACTATTCGGGAAGTAAAAAAGGCACTACACACCGTGTTCAGCCAAAGGCTGTACAGACTGAACATAACTTACACTAGATAATGGGCAACACATACGACACCCAGTGGCTAAATGAAGAATTTGCCGTTCGACGAAAAGTTTTCCCCAACTGGAATGAGAATCGAACCCACACTCCATAGCTTACAATACGCCTAAATGGCTGGCGCAGGTAACCGCACGGCCAAGAAGCCCACAAGTAGCTCTCCAGTATCCGGCATAAGATAACCGGAACTCCTAGAGGTGGCGTGTGTCGCACTCGATGGCGGTCCAGCTGATGCTGTTGAACGCATTATTGACGTCCAGCGTGATGACCGCGCACTAGCGGATTCCCGTTTGCTTCTTTTGGAGCGCTATCTCGGCCGTTTTGGTTACAGCCCTAATAGCGTTCATCGTCAATCAACCCTTTCCTGGTTATCCGAGATCCTAGAGTCATCTGGTCTCTCGGTATAGACTATGCCTTGACAGAATGATCTGTTCTAACAGTTCCCCAACGGGTCCCCAGGTCGCCCGGTGCCTTCCCGGGTTTGAGCAGTAGAGCTAATCATTACGCTGGGTGAGTGCGACTGGAAATTTGTTACCTCCGGGAAAATTGGCTTTCTCAGTCTTGGACTATTCAAAACGGTGAGTTTTGCTTTGCCCGACGTTTCGGCTCTTTTATTGGGCCTTTTTCAAGGGGATACTATAAACATAGAACATTTTAAAAACGACTATTCGCACTGCATATAACAGATAATTTTCTTACGCTGTCAACCGTTCCTCGTTACATTGGGTATTGCCGGATTTTTGAGGGGGAGCTTCTTGTATACCTATGAGTTTACAATTATAACATAAAATCACAAACATTTCTCAAATTTAACTGGACTTACAATTTTGCACATTAATTTATCAATTTTGGGACACTGGGACACTATAGCAATTATCAACGACATGCACTACACTGGACGATAGACTGAGCAATGGCCAACGGTGAGTTTGAAGATGACGGGATGGATAGCTAAAAAGCTTTTCGACTATGTCGACTGTTCGTTTTGGTCAAATCCCAAGCTGTATGTAGTAGTGTTGTCATTATTGCTTCTTGGCTTTCTACGAGAAAGATTTGTTTTTATAGTGTGGAGTATACCGGCATTGAGTTGTCCAAAAAATGTCTCACGAAACCTACTGCAAGCCTATCCATATACGTGAGAACAAAAGATGTTTACAAAGTTCTTACAGATAGATTAACACGTGAAATCTGAACACAAACCACTACTACACAGGAATTTGGATTGGTCAATAGGTTGTGTTCAGTCCATCCACATCTGTGCGGTAGTTGACTGTGTTGGGAGTGTTTTGGATATGGCACATTTCTAACATGGGGAGGGCAGTTGATCGGAAAGTGCGATCTATGATTTTCGTGCTATCTAGGTTAAATGTGTGTTGTTCGGTGGTTATGTGTTGGGTGAGGGCTGTTTTTGCTTGTGTGTTGTCCGATGTCTGGTTTACAAGTTTGTTTATATCTGATCGGTGACCACATATTCGTCTTTTCAGATGATTTGTGGTCATTCCGATGTATACATTATTACAGTCATTGCATGGAATGCTATAGATCACGTTGTTTTGATCTAGTGGGGGTATTGGGTCCTTGACTGGTTTGAGCAGCGTTTTTGTCGTTTTTATGTTTCGTGTGGCTATTTTTACGTTGTTATAATCTTTTTTCAGGATGTTGGAGATGGTTCTAGTGAGCATGGGGATGTGCGGCATCGATCTGTAGGTGACCGGATTGGTTTGATGATGATCTTCTGCTACTGGAGTGATAGTCGCTTGGTGATGTGCTGGAATGTCGTTTATGAGGATGTTTGGAGCTGATGTTGAAATTGGCTGCAACATTCAACTTCATTGACATCGGGTGGAAGGAGTAGTAATTGAGGAGTCTGCCTGACGAGATGGGTTTTGAATACCATTGTGTTTTTACGGATTGATTCTCGGAGCGGATCGTTAGTGTGTCGAGGAAAGGGAGTTTGCCATCCTTTTCCATTTCGATGGTGAATTGGATGTGTGGATTATATTCGTTGAATGCGTCCAACGTTCGTTGTACTTCTGACCTCGGTAGAACCAGAAAGAGATCGTCCAGTGTAGTGCATGTCGTTGATAATTGCTATAGTGTCCCAGTGTCCCAAAATTGATAAATTATTATGCAAAATTGTAAGTCCAGTTAAATTTGAGAAATTTTTGTGATTTTATGTTATAATTGTAAACTCATAGGTATACAAGAAGCTCCCCCTCAAAAATCCGGCAATACCCAATGTAACGAGGAACGGATGACAGCGTAAGAACATTATCTGTTATATGCAGTGCGAATAGTCGTTTTTAAAATGTTCTATGTTTATAGTATCCCCTTGAAAAAGGCCCAATAAAAGAGCCGAAACGTCGGGCAAAGCAAAACTCACCGTTTTGAATAGTCCAAGACTGAGAAAGCCAATTTTCCCGGAAGCTAATCATTACCTTTTCCACCTTGTCGGCAATTCGCCTCTGAAGTCATTCTGAACATGTCAGGGCTAGTCTTGATGACCGCCTTGATGGATACTGCCGGGATACCGTCCGGATCCGAAGCCTTGTTCGACTAAAGCGACTTCGCTATTGCGATCAGCTCGTCATTCGTCACCGGGGCGACCTCGCTTTGGCCGGTTTGGCCATAGGGGACGGGGGCCCATGGTCTTGTATCGTGGTGCGAGAACAACGTTTCCAGGATCTTCTACAGCATCTCGGGGGAGCGTTCTGGGAGTGTTGATGCGTCCTTCGGTTTGGTCATGGCTACTCTGTAGGTATCACCCCAAGGGGTCCCCAGGCAGCCAGGCAGCCGAAGCACGCCCGCTTACGCGCCTTAATCTTTTTGTTCAGTGCCAGTTAGGCCACCCTCACATTGCTCCATTCACCCTCATCGGTGCGAGCTTTTTGGATAATGCTACCTTTTTGTAGCTATTAAGCATAATTCGTGGAGTTCAGCGATTTCTGGATACCACCAATATACCGGGTTGCGTCCATTTCTGGGTAGTTATTGTCTTGGCATTACGGACATGCTCGGCTTAGGGTTCCGACTAGATCATCGTCGGTGTTACCCTCCATAAGCAATCGCTCCACAAATATCGGCTTATCGAAGCGCGACGTCAGCCATCTCCGATGACGTTTGATGCCCTCCGGCTGTGGCCGTATTCCTCCGTATACCACCCTGTATCGAATCGCCAGAAGGGGGATGGTGCACATTGGACAGTTCAGATTTCGAACATGTTGAAAATTCCATGGTCCCATATGTTCATTACAATTCTTGGTGCAAACTTAGAGTCCTGACAAATTTTCAGCCATTTCGGTAGTGATTTAATGGTGGCCCAAGATTAAAATAGGTTTGCATGGGAATTACTATGGAGAACTCCCAAAAAAGTTCTTCGCGTTGTAGAACATTCCCCTTGCCTGCCGGTCCTGATGCTGCCTCATCGAGGAGTGGATTCTGGCGGAGAAAGTCGTCTTGATCTTGAGGTCACGTGACCGCTATGGTTCTGCCTTGCGATGGACCCCGGAGCCTCCTCAGCAGAGCACTCAACCAACTGAAAAGTGGGGGGAAGGAGTACAAGAATAACCCACACCTTCTTTATGGACGACCTGAAGCTGTTTGCGGAATCAGTACAGAGGCTGCATCAACTGTTGCTGTTTCCGTGTCAACGAACAGGAGGCGAAGCGTACAAATACCTCGGCTTCCAGCAACTGAGAGGTATTCGCCACACAGCGATCAAGGAAGGAACTGCAGGACAAGTTATTGCATTGATTGTGTGCACTGTGTTCTGAGGAGCTTTCTGTCAGCCGGAAACAAGGTGAAGGCGATCAACACGTTTGCTGTGCCTCTGTTGACCTACAGCTTTGGGGTGGTAAAGTGGACCAAGACTGGCCTCGAGGCGTTAGAACGAGTAGTACGAGTGGCGTTCACCAAGCACCGCATGCGCCATCCAAAGTCGTACATCGAGATAGTCACCCTGCCAAGTGCAGAAGGAGGAAGAGGCGTCACCAATATCCAGGCACTATGTGTCTCCCAGATCCAGCAGTTGCGGGCATATTTCATAGAAAGCCAGAACCGTCATGAAATGTATCGCACTGTATGTGAAGCTGACCACGGTTACAGCGCCCTGCATCTGGTGCAGGAGGATTACCAGCTGAACTGCGACATCGAGACCGTTGACGAGATGATCGTAGCGTGGAAGCAGAAGGAGTTGCATGGGACGCACCCCCATCAACTGGAGCTCGAGCACATCGATAGGGCGGCGTCGAACGCGTGGCTGGTGCGGGATGACCTCTTCTCGTAAACCGAAGGTTTCATGGTAGCCATCCAGGACCGGGTAATTGCGACGAAGAACTATCGGCGGTACATATTGTGTGCAATTCAGTAGGAGAAACGATCGAGCATGTCGTTGCAGGCTGTTCAGTATTAGCTGGATCTGCCTACCTCGATCGTCACAACGAGGTTGCCAAGTTTGTGCACCAACAGCTTGCTTTAAAGCACAACTTGGTCGACAGATTTGTACCCTACTACAAGTATACCAGCCGGAGCCGGTTTTGGAAAATAGTTGCATAAAGCTGTACTGGGATCGCGAGATCATTACGGACGTCCTCATTCGTGCCAACCGGCCCGACATTGTGGTTTACGACAAAAGGATGAAGTGGGTAACCCTCATCGACATCGCTGTACCGTTAGACCATAATGTCCAATCAACGTTCTCCGGCAAGTACCACGACCTAGCGGAGGAGTTGAAGCAGATGTGGAACTTGGAGGACGTCCGTATAGTTACGGTTGTCCTCTCGGCAACCGAAGTTGCCCCTAAATCTCTCCTAAGGTCTCTAGACGAGCTGGAATTGAAGAAGGACCTGAACAGCATCCTGAAAGCGGTGATTCCTGGAACCTGTAGTACAGTTAGGCGGTTCCTGCAGTTCGCATTGTACTCTTGTGCTGTGCGGACGTAAGCTCTCTCTGCTGCAGGAAGTTTTACTACCTAAAGCAATTCAACAGTACTTCTCAGTACTACCCACAATAGCACTTTTCAGCGCTAAATTTATACCTACTGATTCCTTTTCGATCCTTGCCTGGACCCGTGCCTTCGATTATTCGTTGGACCCGTTTACGGAAGTCAAATTCCGTGAAACGGTGGTAATCCTACTTGGACACCGATTAGGGAAAAAACCTCCTGGAAGGTCGCTTCTAATTAAATCATGGTTGCATCATCGAACAAAAGGAAGGGTGAATCCTTGAATTCACCGCTTCCTTCCAAAAAAGTCGGTTTCAAAACTGTGGCTAAACGCGGCAAAGTTAGAAGGAAAGGAGAACTTTCAGCTTCTCCGCTTCCTTCTACTAAAACAATTGTTCCGGATGAAAATTTCGTTGAAATGAGTAATCCTTATGAAACGCTGAACAATTTTTCGGAACAGCAAATTGAGGATGCCTCTAGCCCAGGTACTTCAATTTCAGCTAAAAAACAACGGGTGCCGCCAATCGTGGTCAGCGTCTGTGAATTTGCTGGTTTTAGGCAGGAGATCTTGAACTCCATAACGGGAATCAAGGTTTCCTTCCAAATTGCCAGGAAAGGAGACTGCCGCGTATTGCCGGAAACCCTGAAAGATCGGGATCTTCTTCTCAAGTACCTTACTGAGAAGAAGCATAAATTTTTCACATACGACGACAGGTCTGCACGCTTGTTCAAAGTCGTATTAAAAGGTCTCTCTAGTGATGACAAATCACCTGATGAGATCAAAACTGAACTCAACTTATTACTTGGATTCACTCCAGTCCAAGTAATAAAAATGAAAAAGAGAACCCGCTCTGAGAATCCTCGGCAGGGTATCTCCCAAGAATTTTATTTAGTTCACTTCAACAAAAGTGATCTAAATAACTTGAAATATTTGGAAAAGGCGAAGAAAATGTTTCTTGTCCAAGTGACATGGGAACATTTTCGTAAGCCTGGGGGAAATTTCCAGAACCCAACTCAGTGCCGTCAGTGCCAAGGTTGGGGACACGGAACGAAACATTGCCACATGGATGCTAAATGCATGATTTGTGGAGGTTCTTCTCACGCCAAGGACGACTGTCCGGTAAGGGAAGATACCAGAAAGTTTAAATGTACGAATTGCGGTGGCAACCATAAGTCAAACTTTTGGGATTGCCCTATCCGCAAAAAAGTTGTCGAATCACGTGCCCGGCAGATGAATGGGAACGCTAGTCGTACCCGAAACTCTGCAGGTAAAATTTCTAACAACACAAATTCTTCCATCAACGATCGGTTGAATAATTTTCATACCGCTCGTACCTATTCGCCGGAGGTAGTTAACCACCAAACAAACCTTCGAGCGAATAATCTACCCTCCAGCAGTGGAGTGAGTAATATTTCTAATTTTGTTCAAACGAATCGAGCTACCTATGCCCATGTGGCTGCGGGTAAGCAAAATTCAAATAATTCCTATCACCAAACATCAAATTCGGAAAATGCACGTGATTCAGGCATGTCTGCTTCCGATTTTGACTTTTTATCTGAACAATTGCAACAAATGATTGATGCAATGTTCAAAACTCAAACTATGGCTGAAGCAGTCCAGGTTGGAGTTAAATTTACAAATAAAATAGTAATTGGATTACGTTTTGGTAATGGATCCAAATAAATTTTTGAACATTTTAAATTGGAATGCTCGTTCTCTAAATGGCAAGGAGGATGAGCTATTCCATTTTTTAACAGTTAATAATGTGCATATTGCAGTTATTACTGAAACTTATCTAAAACCTGGGGTTTCAATCAAACGAAACCCAAACTATTTTATTTATAGAAATGATCGCTTAGATGGAGCATGTGGTGGAGTTGCTATCATCGTTGACAGGCGCATCAAGCACCAAATTTTTTCATCATTCGAAACCAAAGTTTTTGAAACTTTGGGTGTTTCTGTTGAAACAAACTTTGGTAAACATACTTTCATTGCGGCCTACTTGCCTTTTCAATGCACTGGCCAGCAAATAGATTTTCTTAAATCTGATTTGCGAAAATTAACTCGCAACAGGTCCAAATTTTTCATAATTGGTGATTTTAATGCGAAACACCGTTCGTGGAATAATCTTCAGTCCAATTCAAACGGCAGGATTTTATTTGATCAGTGCTCTTCAGGATATTTTTCGATTCTATATCCCGATAGCCCCACTTGTTTTTCTTCTGCTAGAAATCCCTCAACAATTGATTTGGTCTTAACTGACTCAAGTCAGCATTGTAGCCAATTGATTACTCATGCTGACTTTGATTCTGACCATCTTCCTGTAACATTTCAAATTTCCCATGAAGCGATTTTTAATCCCATCAACTCTACTTTCAATTATCACAGAGCTGACTGGGATACATATAAAACATACATCGATAGCCATTTAGATGTTAATGTTTCATTGGAAACACATTTTGATATTGACAATGCCCTCGAAACTTTGACTAGTACTATAGTCGAAGCTAGAAGCGCATCAATACCAAAGTGTGAAGTCAAATTCGACTCAGTTATTATTGACGACGATCTGAAACTTCTGATCCGTCTTAAAAACGTGAGAAGAAGACAATTCCAACGAACTCGAGATCCTGCTTTGAAAGTAATCTGGCAGGATCTTCAGAAGGAAATTAAAAAACGTTTCACCGAATTGAGAAACAAAAGTTTTGCAAATAAAGTTTCTCAATTAAACCCCGGCTCTAAGCCGTTTTGGAAATTGACAAAAATTTTGAAAAAACCTCAGAAGCCTATTCCTGCGCTGAAAGAGGATAACAAAATATTATTAACTAATTCTGAAAAAGCACAAAAACTTGCCAAACAGTTTGAAAGTGCGCATAATTTCAGTATAGGTCTCACTAGTCCAATAGAACATCAGGTTGCCAGCGAATTCGAAAACATTCTCAATCATGAGAACATTTTCGACAATTCATTGGGCACTGATTTGGACGAAGTGAGATCTATTATAAAGAAGTTTAAGAATATGAAAGCTCCGGGTGATGACGGAATTTTCTATATTCTCATCAAAAAACTTCCAGAAAGTTGCTTATCATTTTTGGTTAATATATTTAACAAATGTTTTCAGTTAGCATATTTTCCTGAAAAATGGAAAAATGCTAAAGTTGTTCCAATTTTGAAGCCTGACAAAAATCCTGCCGAAGCTTCTAGTTATCGTCCAATTAGCTTACTGTCATCTATCAGTAAACTTTTTGAAAAGCTTATTTTAAATAGAATGATGATTCATATTGATGAAAATTCTATTTTTGCCAATGAGCAGTTCGGATTCCGCCCTGGTCTTTCGACTACTCATCAACTTTTACGGGTAACGAATATCATTCGTTCCAATAAATCTGAAGGTTACTCCACTGGTGTAGCACTTCTTGACATAGAAAAAGCATTCGATAGTGTTTGGCACGAAGGCTTGATCGTAAAATTGAAACATTTTAATTTTCCACTATATATTATTAAAATTATTCAAAACTATTTATCGGATCGAACACTTCAGGTAAACTATCAAAATTCAAAGTCAGATAGATTACCTGTAAGAGCTGGTGTCCCACAAGGCAGCATACTGGGACCAATCTTATACAATATTTTTACCTCCGACTTACCTGATTTGCCACAGGGATGTCAAAAATCGTTATTTGCAGATGACACAGGTATCTCAGCCAAGGGGCGAAGTTTGCGTGTCATTTGTAGTAGATTGCAAAAAAGTTTAGATATTTTTTCTTCTTATTTGCAAAAATGGAAGATTTCTCCAAATGCTTCCAAAACTCAACTTATCATATTCCCACATAAACCAAGAGCTCTTTATTTGAAACCCTCAACTAGACATGTTGTCACTATGAGGGGAACTCCAATAAATTGGTCGGAAGAAGTTAAGTATCTAGGGCTCTTACTAGATAAAAACTTAACTTTTAAAAACCACATAGAAAGTATTCAAACTAAGTGCAATAAATACATTAAGTGTTTATACCCACTTATTAATAGAAAATCAAAACTTTGTCGCAAAAACAAATTTTTGATTTATAAACAAATTTTCAGACCGGCCATGTTGTACGCTGTCCCAATATGGTCGAGCTGTTGCAATACCAGAAAGAAGCAACTTCAGAGGATTCAAAATAAAATTTTGAAAATGATTCTGAAGTTGCCTCCCTGGTATAGCACTAATGAGTTGCATCAAATTTCTAATATTGAAAAATTGGAACAGATGTCAACTAAAATCATTGCCAACTTTCGTCAAAAATCGTTGCAGTCTTCTATTGCTACGATTAGTTCTTTGTATAATTAGTTTAAGTTAGGTTTGGGTTAGGATAAGTTGAAAAAATGTATTTCTGACACGCAGGTGAAAAATAAAGCCTGCAAAAATCTTAACTGCTACAGCAAATGAAATGTAATATGTTATTAATTAGTATTGATAATAGCTTAAATTTATTTCACCAAATTAGGATGATAGTGTGTTTTAATACACAGAACACCTAGATTAAGTTGAAGAATGTAAAAATTGATTGAGATACTAATAAAGATTATTAAAAAAAAAAAAATAGGCGGTTCCTGAATCATCACAACTGACATCTGAAGCAGATTCATTAGGATAAGCATAACAAACCGGCTAATGAGATCCACAGAGCCTCGTGCCTGTGCCGCACTGATAGGAGTCTCACAAAAATCATGTGGGTGAGAGCTAGGTGAATAGCTTCCGAGGAGTTCCTCTCATGCGCTGCGTGAGCTGTTGGTACCTAAGGTGAAAAACAACTTCTCGGTAACGAAGATCCTCAACAAGTTTTTTTTTCTGAACACAAACCAAGTGTCTGGTTGGTCTACTAAGGATGCACCTAGAGGAACTCAATGCGAAGGTCGAGGTTTCAATTCTCGTTCGTTTGGAAAGTTTTTGTAATTAAATTTCCACCCCAACCAGCGCATGGGACAAAGTTCATGAGACACATCTTGAGGAAAATGAGGCGCTCAAGTTGAAGTCTTATAATGAACAGTGCATCTGGGAACTCGCTAGCAATGCGGCTCCCGCAAACGGGACTTCAGCACGAGCACATCTACTCTGCTTTCAGGGAGCCCACGGGTTTGGATCAGTGCTTGAAATTCAGTGAATATGAATGGTACGATCAGTCATCAGCGCCAACCACCCCTACGAACGAACACGCACAGGGAGCAAAGAGAAACCGAACCAATCGCGACCACTATTCCTCATCGGTCGGTTGGCTGGTGAAGCATATCGACTGCACCCTTAAATGAAACAACACAGCGCACGAGTAACTTTCACGCAGCGAGCAAAAAGACAAAAGAATTTTCACGCAGATTTGTGTAACACCGGATCAGCACATTTTTTGTGTTGATCCGGTGTTACACAAATCTGCGTGAAAATTCTTTTGTCTTTTCGGTCGCTGCGTGAAAGTTACTCGTTGCGCTGTGTACATCGAGTTCTGCGTGTGGTAACGATTATTTCTCACTTGCTGCGGTGAGGCTGAAGATGCGTAAATGATTCAGTGGATTTATGTTTTGCTCAAAACTTGTAAAAATAATCAATTTGTCCATAAGAGAATGATGGACGTGACTATTATAATCGATTTAATTCGAGTTTATGTCATTTGCACTGTAATAACGAGATAAAAATCAAGTATATTCATTGCCGTATACACCGGCGAAGAGAGAGATTCAGAGAGCCGCACGGCGCTGAATCGTCGTCCCTCACTCTCACTCATATTTTTTATTGCTCCCGCTCCCGCTTGCTTCTGAAGCATGTTAGCCAATGAAGGCATATTGCTACCGCCAGTCAAAGAAGAGCAAATTTTGATTCGTCTGCGGTAAAACGCTTCAATTTTCAAGCGCTGGTTTGGATCCAACCGCACCAGGCCCCTGGCATGAATGAAATTTATCGTAGCCAACATCTAACTGCCTTATACTCATATTCGTGCAAATTGAAACGAGCGTGTAATCACCAAACGCAGCTTTTGTTTGATGTTGTGAGCCACACACGAAATCACATTCACAATGCGTGTTTGTTGGGTTGCTTTATTCAACTAATCGCATGCTCCTCTTACCGTAGATGATTATTAAAGCGAGTTTGAAGTGTTTTGTGATCATAAGCGGTGGAAAAAATGATTCCAATAACTGATCAACAAACCAAAATAAACGTTAAACAAAAAATTGTTGATGTTTTCGCATTTGACAGTGGGCGCTATTTATTAGCGCCCAGGACATCCTGTCTACCATGATTCCAATGCATTGATATAGGCCGTGTCAGGGGCCTGAACCGCACACAGGCGCAGACAGAAATTTTGCGAGAAGTTCCAGATCGACCGCAGGGCACCGGTACGACCTGAGTAGTCAAATTCCAAACGTTGAGACCTTCATTTGGATGAGACTGCTTCAGTTCACGCGCCACCTCCTTTGCTGTTCGAGCTCCCTCGTCCAAACATTAGCATAAATTTCCCAAATGGAGGAGAACGTGCATCTGGAGCCGACCTCTGATACCTGAGTTGCTGGCGATTTTACGGCTGAAGACTCGGATCATGACGCGGGAATAACCCGACTGGATGGACATAACAAAATTATAACAAGCTGTGTTATTTTGTTACAATAAATTTTCATAACAAGGGTTGTTATAAAACATGTACCGTTAGTAGTTAAAATAACAGAAATTCTAACAAAGTTGCCATATGAAAAGAACAAAAATGTAATAACTTTTGTTATGATCATAACAAAAATATTACAAGACTTGTTCCATAAAATATGGTAGAATTTATCAAAATTATAACAAATTGTGTTGTAATTCCTTGGCAACCTTATAGGGTAAATACTAATTTTTATACTCATTTTTGGGTAAATATTTTTTTGTGTGTTATTCTATTTTTGGAAAAAGTAGGTGACATAAAAAAAGTTTCCACTACGTTATAAAATTTTCGGATCCGAAGGGGATTAAGGGGACGATATACAGATTTAACTGTATTACAGAATTTCAAGCATTCGTACAGTTACGTTTTGTAAGAAATTCAGAATTATGTGTTATGTTTTTTGTATGGTATATCCCAGATCATGGATGAGAAAAATGTGGATTTTTTATAGGATGCAGATTTTCCCAAAGAATTATAAAGGTTTTAGAAAAAAAAAATACGTGGTATCCCTGCTGTTGAAGTATGCAGCGTACAGCGACAGCGCAAACCTGAAACTCATGTTGCCATATCCGGAATGGGCATCCGGCTTCAAATCGACATTGACTCTGGCATCTCCGTCATCAGCTGGCAATGTTGGAAAAACTTTGCAGCCCTGCACTGCCGCCTTCAATGATGAAATCTAAGTCAGTGTCAGGCGACATCCTGTCACTCGATTCCGTGTTCCATGTTTTGAGAAGATTGCTTTATCTACTCGGTGCTGATCTGGTGGACGCAATCAAACTCTGGTATGTGCCCATGGATAGTTTCTGTTGGCATGTGAAAGGCAAACTACGACAAATGCTGCACTCAAACTGACTTTCTCAAACGTGTTCAGCGAGCAGCTCTGATTGTACAGCAAAACGACAGTGAATTTGAAACTGCAAGAAAGTGTTTAATCCGTTTGACCAGGAGCTCGAACGATGAAAAAGCTCAACATTATCACCATGGTCGAATATTCGCATTGAGCCTCATCCGAATTTTCGGAGACTAGTCTACGAGGTTGTGGTAGGAAATTGAGCTTATTTTGGACTCCGCAGAACTCTACGGCTACGGTGGGCGGTACACGTCACCAGGATATCGGATAGCAACCCGGTGAAAAAGGTTTGTCGAGAGCAATCCGACCTGTACAAGACGACGTGATGCGCAACGAGCGAGATGGTATACAAATGATTTTCTACCGAATTGAGGTTCTAGTGGACCCGTAGTGCCAGGCAGCGTTCGAGAAGTTAAGAAAAACCACTCATCGGAACTGCGGCTCACCTATTACGATCCGAAGCGGGAGATCATAGTTTCTGCCGACGCACAATGGTCGGAAAAAGATAAAGTTCGGCCAAAACTCTTTTTATGTGTTTAATCGAAGTTATAGGTTGCCTAGATATGGTATATAGTGTTTTTAGTGTTTAAAAAGGGGTATTCAAAAATTACGTAATTTCAATAATTTCAAAAACGGTAAAAAACAGTGAACCCCATATTTTTTGCGTTTTTTGTTAGAAAATCAATTCGGATTTAAATAAATGATCATCTTTCGATCAAATCCAATCAAGTTTGATCAAAACGTGTGAAAAATGTGGAAAGATAAATTTTATTTCAGTAAAAAATGGAAAAATATCGTAAAATATATGAAAAAACATGACTTTTTTAAATAGCTCTAAATTGAAAAACAGCAAATTTCTGCAAAATATTTAAACGTTTTTAGGCAGCTCTAGGCATGATGTTTAAGATGTACTATTCGAAATTGCGGCGACACGTGACGACACGAACCGTTTTTTAACTTAAAAATTCCCAAAATTTCTAAGGTACAATATATGAAAATTTGAAAAGTTTTGTGACATATTAATTTTGCACCATACGTGCATTCAAACAGCCCAATAACAAGCTTTCATATGCTGGATAACTTAAAACATATATTCTATTCTCAAAATATTATTATTTTACTTTTTTCGAATAATTCATTTTTCATTTTTATGACTTAGGTCACTTTGGCAGTGAAAATGTCATTGAAATACAAAAGCTGGTATTCTTTTAATTAAGAATCATAAAAGTACAGTACATTAACTTTGTTATAAGGTGAAATAAAGTTTAAAATTATCAATTTCGTTTTTCGAGAGTTTTGGCCGCCCCTTTGTATGGAGCCCGACCAATGTGCGACGCTTCATTTGTCGGGTTCGGAGTCACAATCAGTCACAAGTTCCACGACGGCACCATCAAGGTCGTCCGGCACTCGTTGAGGGTTCTCACAAAGACCGAGAAAGCTACAGTTAGCCGCTTTCCTGGTTGGTAGCCAGTACTGCAATGCTGAAGAGGACTACGTCACCGCAACCTTTACCTGGGAGAAGGTATTTAGGCCAGTTATCAAATACATAGTCTACCACCACATCTAGCATGGTTTGCCCGAATCCAAGCTCTCGAATTCCGACATCCAACGGTTCCAAGCAAGCTAGGAATCGCTCTCTGTGGTAGATAGGTGGACCGTGTTTGCCGGACGGCTTCCGTCATCCCGTTGAACAGCTGCCAATGCCTCGAAACAGCTTCATCGTGGATAGCCCGGCATGCAGCACATGGAAGACCTCACCCGAAGCTACGTGTACTGGCCCAGCTAAGATGCAGACATCATCAACTTCATCAAGGCATGCCAACAGTATGCGTCCATAGCCAGTGTAGTCCATGTCGCCTACACCGGTAAGATTGAAGGCAAGTGCAGTAGACGTTCGATAGCTGCAACATGTTTACGTTTCACCGAAGGAAACTCGATAACCGCAACAACTGACAGACGTCAAACTACTGTCAGTGGCTGTATAATGCAGCCAATGTGCATTCGAAAACGAAACAAAAGTGCACACGAAAAACATCGCATTGCTGTTGACCCTGTTGACATTTCATTTTGACGCATAGCGGTGCGATAACTGCAAAATTGTTGTACTTAGCGAACTTGCAGTTAAACCGCTTGCACCGAGCGAGCGCCTACTGTACTACATACATGATTGTCGTCGACACCTTGTTCAAGTGGTCAAAGATCATTCTAACGACACGCCTCTGCCGATATCGAACACTTCACGACTGTCCCACTCCATCCACACCCAAGCATCACACATTTTTTACCGAAGAGTCACTGTAGCGCAGGTTTTTGCTGCGCATAAGTCACTGTGACTTACTTTTAACAAATCAGTGCTTGCGTACTAGAATTAACGACAACCGTAGAGGACCGTAGTCTACTTCCTGGAGATACCAACATCGTTGCCGGTTCTGTTAGGTGCATGAAATCTCCCAAGTCAACCATCAGGTCGCTTGTGCCGATATCTTCTGTATCGTCACGTACGTTAACGCCAGTCTCCAGTCAGACGCTGTTAGGTTTCTTTACGTCACGACAATTCCGTCCATGTCATCGTAACCTGCAACGTCAACATCTACCGAATCCGCTCCTAAAGTGCAACCAGCCGTGGTTGATCTCCCTAGGTGTTCTTCACCCTTACCACTTCTGAATTAAGAGTAGATGGTGTCCGGCTATTTGGCCAAATGCCGTTTTGTAAAATATATTTGGCCCAACGCCATAAAGCCGCATGTCGAAAGGCTGAAAGTTATATGGCCTAAAGTGCCCCACACAATGCATACGTTTGCGTGTGCGTGACAGTAATTTGACACATTTCCCATGGGAAAACTGTCAAAAAAAAAAAAACGCAACGTGTTCCAGGCTTAATTATGTAAGCAATTTTCTTTCCGAGGGTTTTGGATTTTTAAAAAAAGATTGCTCACCATGACAGTTGGGTAAAGACTAACTTTATTTACAAAGAAAATGAATATCGATCACACGATCGGTTTTACCTAGCAAACTACCCTACCTACACACTATTTCCGCTAGCCTAAGCACTCAACGTTCGCGACTCGGTGCACTGCCCGGTGTGCTGTCCAGGTCGCGTTTCCTTTATGGTGGGGGGCCGTGGTTTGGTGGTATAATCAAAAGAATTTGGAGGCGTGGACAACCCAACTAACAATCACTCATTTAACAGGCACCATTATGACGAATTAATTCAGCACTATGTTGAATAACATTTGAATTATTTTCACGTACAACCTATGTTCGGGTTTTGTTCACACAAATTTGGAGAAGTTATAAAGCATCATGTTGTGCACCAACTTAATTTTTTGTTGTTCAAAGCATTTTACAAATGACAAGAAAGTTGTTATTAAGCTTGGCAAAAATGTCTGAAAATAAATAAAATGCAAAAATGTTGAATTCACACGAGAGTAATTATTTGCTCTCATGTTGAGAACACTTATTATGAAATAAGAATTACATATAAAATTACCTAAATCCGGATTAGAACTCGAGACCTGTAGATTGCCAGTCGCATGCCTTCTTATCTGCGCCATCCTAGAGATGGTGAGATGCAGCACCCAAAGCAAAACATAATCTTTCCCATGACTCAATAATGATCACTCCTGAACTTGTGTTCAGCAGTGGTGAATTAGCACAGCACGTGGTAATCAACTGAACAACGCCTTATACTTCAACAGCTGTTCAGCCCAAAACACGTGTTTTCCATTCTGATTTCGCTGTCAGTATTTTTATCGCACGGTGAGAAAACTTGTATCGAATGCGGCCAAAAAGTGTTGGTCTTTATTGAAGATATTGTTTCCAGACGAACTAATTGCGATATTAACAAGTTTTTATTTTTATTATTAAATATCGATCTTTGAAAATGTATGACAATATGTGGTGCGGTATGGTCTTGGACATGGTGCATTCACAGCATCTGTTCAGGTAATCTACTCATGCTCAGTCGAAGATCCGTTAAGCAATTTTGTTATTTATGCTTTTGTCATGGAATCTGGATATTATGTTCAATAAATAGTGCATAACGATGTTTAGGGATACTTTAAATGTGTCGATTTCTGAATGCTGTTTGGTTATCTAGGTGACTGTGGGAACAATATTCAGTAAACACGACAGCACTGAAATGTCAAATGCATCGATCCAAGCGTCTCGTACAATCGAACTGCTGCGGAAGATAAAAAATATAATAATCAAGGTACAAGATATCTTGTTACAGACTAATAATAATAAATAAATGCCTCATTTTTACATTGATAACGTCTCTTGGCACTCAATGTTAAACTACATAATTCTATTCTGTTTTATTTTTTGTGATTCGTTTAATATTTTGGTTTTTTAATAACTTGGTTGTCTAAACAGTTTTAGCCATGATTTATCCCATAATCCGAACAAAGTTCCGAGTCAAACTATGACGGGCTGAAGGCGTTTATTTGAAAAGTGAAAAGCACATTGTTCAGGAGCATATGTTTATCGATACATCAGCTTAATAAGGTGCAGACAAATGTTTTGTTAAACTCATTTGTTAAGGAATCAATGCTTGTCGAATAAATTTCTTGTTAATCTTTTGAAAAGTGTTTTAATTTATCATTGTTGATACCGATGAGGAAAGTCGAACATTGACTAATTTTCTCAATTGAAAAATCATTTGAACAGTAATGTGTAGAGCATAATTTTAGTTCAGCTATCATTACCATTATTAAGCAACAATTCAGCAAGCTTGCTTGTTTGTGGCTTGCAATTGTTAGTTGGGAAACTCTATATAACATTTTAGATGCTAATATGATAATCAGAAATATTACCTTCTTTCAATCAGAACAGATATGTTCAACACCGCTGCTCTCCTTGCAAACGGTGACAGAACATAATATGTTTATCTTTTTTGTATCCCTATTTTGGCACAGACCTACTGGTCCATATCGTTGAACACATCTGTCATGACACATCTGTGCAGAATAAGGGCAAGACATTTCTGTCCACTAAAGACGCCGGGTTACGTTTCTAGTACTTTTCACATCCTAGCTTAGCTGATGTGTGAACTGTTATTTTCTCCTAGAAATTTCAACTTAGTACTCGCCGTGTTTCATTGCCAATGCACTTTTGGCACATACATTCACACATTCTTAGTCTTTACAATTGACTGCAACTTTGCAATGAGAATTTACGATACAAACAAATCCAATCAGAAACATTCCCCATCTCTTTCATTCACATCACCGTTATTCTCTTGTGACGCCGTTACTATCATGCTTCAGAGACCGTTATCACTGCGAATGAACAAATAAAGAGAAATATTATAAAGCTCACCTAAAAGTGAGCTTTACCAAAGCAAGCGCGATGAACATCAAAGCTGGATGGTGTGCGTGAGCTTGGCATCCGCAATGCACTTTGTGTTGATGAATTCTCGCGATTGTGGTTGTGGAAGCTAGGAAGAGCATGCGTATTTCCAAAAAGAAACGATGTTTTGTTTATATTTTGATTTCGTTCGTCTCGTACCAGCTGATTGCTCGGATTTCTCTCAGTGTGGATGGAACGTGCACAAAAATCCAATTGGAAAGCTATAAATTTATTTTCAATACATCACAAGGCGGGTTATCAATATGAATAAATATATCGTATAATACTGAGGCAAACTCAGATAATCATATATATAGGTCGACGAAAAAACATTGTAGATTGCTAGTAAATTCAGGTTCTAAGTATATACGCTTCAGAAGCGCCTCATCCGAACTCGTTCCTCGTTACACTCGTCGATTCCTGTAAAAATTGTGAGAGGTTATCTGCGTGAAATACGAATCGGTACCAAGATCTCACGTTGATATCCGGATCCCGTTGGACTCTCGTCCTCGTCCCTCAGTACGGAGATTCCGCTAATTTTCCGAGGGCTATCGGCGTACCGCCACGTGCCGCTCGGATCGCTGTAGTACTTGTCGGCTGTACTGCTCTTCCTTCCATTCAGCAGATCCCGATCGAAGTTCCACTCCTTACCGCGCGTGATCTTGCTGATGTTGGCCAGTAGGAACTCCTTGTCCTTGGCCTCCATGCAGAGCATCTCCTTGAGCAGTTTGACCTTTGCAATTTGGGCCTTGGATTTGGCTCGAAGATAGTACGTGACGACGCCCATCGTCAACAGCAGGCCGCCGATGATGGCCGGCTTGGTGACGTAGGAAAATATCTTCCAGAAGATGTGCTCTTCCTGGAGTTTGAGGATTCCCTCCATGAACAGTTGGTACATGTAGGTGTTGCCACGGAAGGGGCCACACTCCTCGCTGACCGGGATCTGGGTGATGATGTAGCCGTGGGTGATGATCACGCCGAAAAGGGATACGAAAACCAGGACTAGGAATAGAGTTTGGGTTTGACTGGAGCGCCATAGTTTGCTTTGGGGTTTGCAGAAGTAGATCAGACTGAGTTTTTTGATGTAGAATGTGAGGAAAAGTTTTGCGGCGACGACGACGCAGAGGAGTGGGGAGAAAAGAAGGCCGAACCAGAGCAGAGTTTGGTTGTAGACCAGACCGAGACTGTTGTTGGTGATGCAGAACTCGGGCAGGGAGATTGAGCGGTTGTAGAACCGATTGATGGCGTAGCGAGAGGCTTGCAGGCAGGCTAGGAAGAGGACGGAGACTACGAAGTCGATCACGATGAGGCGGTAGATTTCCTGTCCAACCGAGGTTTCCCAGCAATGGTCGTAGGCTTTGTTTAGCCAGTAGAACATCAGGACTCCGACGATGCACAGCTGGAGCAGGAAGTTGCGCATCAGGTTGATGTTCAGGGCGGTCGACGGCCGGCGGTAGTCTTCCATTCTGAAATTAAGGGAAAGTTAATAAGATGGTTTAGTTTTATCGAAGTCTGAAACGTACCTTGAGATAAACCTGAAAACATATTGGAAGAAGAGCATAGTGACGTTCGTCGTGATTGAAACATACAGCGCCGACCAGGTGGTGAAGTGTTCCGTCTGCCCGAACTGCTGCAGTAGCATCCAGGTTCCGAACGCGATCGAGGCGATCATGGCCAGAACGGCCAAATGCGCCGTCATGTGTAACGCGGTACTTCGTAATCGGTTCCACCGTCCAACGGGCCCATCCGGTCGGTTGATCACCGATAGGTACTCCCGTAGCTCGTGGTAGATGCTTGCATGCTTCAAGTGCGCTGCCTTTTCGTTAGCTATGCCGAAGTCCCAGGAACAGAATATCTTGTGCGTCAGGACGTTCTGGACGGCTCCGCTGGTTTCTATGAAGCTGATCCGGTAGGATCGGGCCATGCTGAGCGAGACGATTACGAAAGTTGACAGGTACATGATGATCACCGTTAGGAAATACGCATGCGGCAGACTGTACTCCGAAGTTCCGGGGAGCAGCGTAAAGGAAACGTTGCTGTAGAAGCCATAGAACAGGACCGATTCGGTGAAGTATCCCTGAAAGTGAATTGAAGTGAGTTTCCTTGGATACTGTAGGGAGTGAAATAACTCCTTGTGTACTGACCGTTGTTCAAGTCCTCGGAAGCTTGTGGATCGAGAAACGATTCTTAGCTAAGTTACGTCAATATTTCACTTCGTCGATCAACTTACCTCTCCTGTGAAGAGATCCGTGAAACTAAGTTCATCCCGGGAGTTTCGCATGGCCCTTGTAGTTATGTTCTGCTCGTCTTCAGAGCTCACTTGCTCCAGTCTCCGTTCCATACCGGAGTACAAGATTTGCGGGAAGCTCACAAACCAAAAGACAAAAATCACTACGACCAGATTCAGAACCAAGAGCCACCGAAGGAACTTGAAGTACGCACTTATCCGGTTCCCGAAGTGGCCCTCCACCTCCTTCATACTGCCGTAGAACAGTTCAAAGTTCGTCAGCGAAGTTTTGACCAGTTTGACGAACTGACTGGCGTACATCTTGCTACTGTAGCGACATTTGCGCAACAAGCTGATCGGTTTCGAGCGGCTCACCGAACGTCGAGTAACCGTACGGGCCAGATTGGCTCGGATCTGACGCTTGATCGACAGTGTCTGGGCCATCGACTTGATGGCTTCGATGCGGAGCTGCTCCGACAGGGGGTTGTCCTCCATGAGCTGTTCGCGTTGCTCGAGCTCCTGGGTGATCTGCTCCACATCGGACGCGGTGGATGTGATGAGGTCGCCATCGATCGAGAGGGCTGTGGATGGGTGAGATAAAAGAAATATGGTAGACTGCATGATGATGGTTCCGAAGGATACAGTGTTCGACAACGGATTCAATGAACGTCAAGGCTTGACTACAGTTCCCTTGGATGAAATACAGTCAAATTTGGCTTGACAATTTTAAAAATCTATCAAAGCCATTGTAAATTTTAGTAGTTTGTATAACGGGCTTCAAAACCTTCTAAAATATATCGGACTTGGGTTCAGATATCTGAAAGCAAAAAGGATCATAGTATTCTGCTATCGAGATGCCCGGAATAGAGGAATGAGCAGTGAAATTAATTGTATGGAGAATAGAGGCGTTACTTCAGCAAAATTATCAGCTCCATCAACGTGGAACATCAGTAAATCGGATCACTAAATTCTGTTATATAAATTATGGCGAAATTTATGGGTTTTTTCGGGCCATTGTACCTCGACCGTAGGGAACCAATATGACCTGACTACGCCGAGTCCTGGAGTCCACTTTTGGATGTGACCTAGGCACTTCTCGAGTCTACGTGCTGCCTCCGCTGTAGTTAGGAGACGATATAAGCGATAGCCGAAATTTCAGCCAAACACTTTCTCACACATCCTCTGGATAAGGTTTCCGGAGTCATATCCCCACAATATGTGGTAAGCATGTTTTTAAGCACTTCGCGAAACCTCGGAAACATGAACTAAACATGTCCTACAGTTCTTCAAAACCCGCACACTTCTGGGTGAGTCCGCAAGATCGGATCGGCGTGGATACTTTCTACAGGTTTCTTCCTGTTCTTCTGTAAATATTTCGTATATAACTTACTGAAAATGACATATTGCTTGACTTCAAGTGGCTTTCGCAGTCTAGGATTTGTTTTGTCTAGATAGCTTTGTTCCGCCCGACGTTTCGAAACTCGACCTTTGTCAAGGCCGGAACTGTCTAACGTAGTTTGTTCTTGTATTCTCCGGCTTCTTGTATTCAGCTTTAAACATTCTTTACAAATATTAGCAAAATACTTTCTAACGACCTGCACCTCACTGAAAATAAATGTTGTTTAACGTAACTGCAGAGATATTTACTGAGATCGCACTTAGATTCACAAGATTTCTGCAACTCACTTGCAACAGTCAATAAATATCACATCATTTGAAGAGAGCTTGTTCAATACTCAAAGTACCTGAATGGAAACGAATTATTTGACTCATCACACTAACGTTCCACGGTATCGCCAACAAGCACTTGACTATCACTTAGATCTCACATCGCTTATCTTCGGAAACCAACCGTCGATTGCAGCAGTTCCTCTTCAAAGGCAGCAGCAAACTGCCTTCCTGCATGCATTTCTGATCAAAATCTCGTCGCGTCGATCATGTGTCCACTCATATTTTTTCGCAACTTGTCTGTTCTCACGCATCGCTAAAAATTATCTGAAAATAGAATAAATGGCCTCGTCGCCCGCTCCAAATTAAAAACGTCAACAAAACTCTACACACCAAAAATCGATTGAGGGTTTCAGCAAAATTTTGCTGAATTTTGCCGAGCTGAAGGCTTCAGCAAAAAAATTGCTGAAATTCAGCAAAATTTTGCTGATTTGTTCAGTAAACTCTGCTGATCACCAGTAACGTTTTGCTGAAATTCAGCAAACTTTGCTGAAAGTTCAGCAAAAAATGTTGCTGGACCCTTCAGCTCGGCAAAATTCAGCAAAATATTGCTGAAAGCGTTTAGTGTGTACACTGTGTGCACCTCACTTTCCTTGAACCCCTCCTTCCGCTTCCAATACAGAGCCTTGACCTTCCTCCACCGTAGCCCTTTATCAGACAATACCACTGATAACCTCCTGGATACTCACTTTTCTGCAGCCGCGACGGCATAAACCGGATCGTCTTGTTGTACATGCTGCGTTTGTTGTTCTTGATGCTCTTGCCAAAGTTAGCCGACCATCGTCGAAAGCTCTGCCCAAAAGAAAAGAAACCGAAATAGCAGCGTGTGAACAAATCTCTGTCTCAACCACCTCAGAACGGGACTCACATCGACTGCCACTCGGCTCGCCGTCTTGCTATAATCACTTGTCGCACCACTTGTCTCAAACTGACTCGCCTCTTCCTCGCCGTCCTCATCGTCCCCACCTAGCTCCCGTATTTCGTCCTCGTCTGCCTCTCCTTCATCACCGTCATCGTCATCGTCATTTTCGATGCTCTGATTTTGTTTACCTCCGCCGCCACCGCCGTCATCGACGGCATAGTACAGCTCCCTCCTCCGGCGATAGGCCGCGTCTTCCCTCAGCAAAAAGTTGCTATCACTCGTACACTGGAAGTCGCTGGACGATGACGACGGCGAGCACTTGTTGACCTCGGTGAAAATTGGCTGCTGATCTAGGGCTCCGCCACCACATAGCTGCGACTCCGATCCAGCCACCTCGATGTTGAACACGTCGCTCACGGTTCGACGGTGCTGCTGCTGATTCCGTGACATCTTGTCCCGCAGTAGGACACTGATCGCTTTCAAATGAACATCTGCGTATCTTTGGATTTTCCAGCGAAACGTAATAAATTCCAGACACTACTAATTACCACAGACACTTGATAAGATTGGTCCGAAACGGGAAGTAGAGCGCAGTGGGTGTGTTGTTTTCGTAATAAAGGCGATCGGTTTTGACATTGCATTCCAGTTCAGGTGGTGAACATCACTGGAGAAACCGTGCTGCCAAAGCGGTTAAGACTCCATTTAAGTATTGAGTTTCTTTGATTCGTTTCTCACACTTACACCCATGTAGCTGCAACCATACACGCTTGGAACAAGTATTTCTGTTTCATAATCATCAAACATTATTTTCGAGAGGCTCCGTCGTTGGAAATTTGGCACCACTTCTGCAACGAATGAGAATCAAAACAAAGGACTCAAAAATGAATCAATGAGCGTCACGGGACTACACAAAGCATCACGTTTGGGCTGATCCGTTGAACGAGGGGTACAAGCGAATCAAGTTTGAAACAGAATGGTTGGAGTCTTCGCTAATATGCTTGGAAACTCGTGAAACGAATTATTCCCATTTCTAATTAGAATGGACGATTTAAAACTTTCTTATCGCGTTGGAATTGAGTTCGATTTCCATTGTTACCTGCACGCATTTCATAGCATTGCGCACTGTTGGTTATTCAAATTGATCAAAGGTCACATCTCTACCGGCGAGAAGACAGTGGTGATCAGTTTCCTTCGCACATTTCAAGCACCTTCGATAACGCGTTGCTTGGTACATATTACTCAGTCTGATAACTGTTCCATGTGCAGCTAGATGCTTGACAGTTTATTGTTTGTATTTGAATGGGTTACAAAAGTTTGTTGCAGCAGCAGCTGATTAGCGCTGAGTTTTATTGCGGTGGTCGGTATTTGTTGATTAGCTATCTTCAGCTCAAAAGAACACTTGAATGATTCGCGAAAAAGCCACATTTGCTCACCTGTTAAGCTCAATTGCTGGCATACAGGTGTTTATTTGATTGATTGTTGAATATTTGTGGGATTAGTTCATGCATCATCGTTTACGTTTATGGTTTTCCAAGATTTGTTTCGAGTTTTTATTTACCATAGACATTAGAAGATAAAGTGGTAACTAAAACAGAGGCTTAGAAACTGAATCAGTTTGTGGGAGGCTGATGGAGATCATACCTTTGGAATCTGATTTATTATTATATTAAAACTAGGCATTACAATACCTAATACATGACCAACAATTATAAAGGAATTTTCATAAAACCTTGAGCTCAATCCAATGTTTTTTCAAAAATGCATTGGAAACCGATAAGTTTGATGACAATTCTGGCAAAAAGTGCTGATACTGTAAAAGGATTAATGCTCGTGTAGGGTCTAAGAGAACACTTCCACAATAAATTTAGTGTGAAATCTACTATCACATAGTACCTTCATTTATTGTCGCGGTTGTAAAAGCAGACACCCTACTTCTACTTCTCATCGCTATGTAGTGATCGGACGGGTTCGGTGTCTTGATAGACTCTCGCCTGGAATGTACATTCTCGTTCTAAGGGTGCTGTCTTTTGAAGAACGCATATCGTCGTGCATTTTGAGCGCGGAAGGCCTGCAAAATTTGGTACCGAAACCCGGGACTACGTTGCGGAAAGGTCTCGCCAGCAGCTATAGGGGTTGCTGATGATTGGCTCCTCTCTTTTTCCAGCGCACGCATCAAGTCACTCATGTTTTCATCAGAAAACTGTAGACCCAGAAGATCCAGAAGACCCAGAAGACCCAGAAGACCCAGAAGACCCAGAAGACCCAGAATACCCAGAAGACCCAGAAGACCCAGAAGACCCAGAAGACCCAGAAGACCCAGAAGACCCAGACGACCCAGAAGGCCCAGAAGACCTAGAAGTCCCAGAAGTTCCAGAAGACCCAGAAGACCCAGAAGACCCAGAAGACCCAGAAGACTCAGAAGACCCAGAAGACCCAGAAGACCCAGAAGACCCAGAAGACCCAGAAGACTCAGAAGACCCAGAAAACCCAGAAGACCCAGAAGAATCTCTGGGTACTTCTGGGTGTCTTCTGGGTGTTGTCTGAGTCTTCTCTCTGGTGGGTTTCTGGGTGTATTCTGAGTGACTTGTGAGTGTCTACTGGGAGTTTTCAGAGTTGGATCTATTGGATGTCTGCTGAGCATCTTTTGGGTGTCATCTGGATGTTTTCTGGGTGTCTTCTGGGAGTTTTAAGAGTGTCTTCTGGGTTTCTTTTGGGTGTCTTTTGGGTATTTTCTGGGTGCCTCCTGGATGTCTTCTGGGTATTTACTTGGTGTTTTTTGGATATTTTTTGGGCGTTTTCAGAGTGTCTTCTGGATGTTTTCTGAGTGTCTTTTGAGTGTCTTCTGGGTGTCTTCTGAATGTCTGCTGGATGGCTGCTGGGTGTTTTCTGGATGTTATCTGGGTATTTTCTGGGTATCTTCTGGGTATCTT
Source organism: Aedes albopictus (assembly GCF_035046485.1). Lineage (NCBI taxonomy): Eukaryota > Metazoa > Arthropoda > Insecta > Diptera > Culicidae > Aedes > Aedes albopictus. Next base: position 48,540 of record NW_026916801.1, read on the forward strand.
CTGGGAGTTTTCAAAGTGTCTTCTTTATATTTTGTGGGTGCCTTCTGTTTGTCGTTTGGATGTTTTCTGGGTGTCCTCTGGATGTCTTCTGGGAGTTTTTAGAATGTCGTCTGGTTGTTTTCTGAGTGTCTTCTGGGTGTTTTCTGAGAGTCTTCTGGATGTTTTCTGAGTGGCTTTTGGGTGTCTTCTGGATGTCTGCTGGGTGTCTTCCGGGTATTTTCTGGGTGTTTTCTGGATGCTATCAAGGTATTTTCTGGATATTTTCTGGGTGTCTTCTGGGCGTTTTCTGGGTGTTTCTTAGATGTCTGCTGTGTGTCTTTTGGGTGTCTTCTGGGTGTCTTCTGAGTGTCTTGTGAGTGTCTTCTGGGCATTTTCAGAGTGTCTTCTATATATTTTATGGGTGTCTTCTGTATGTCTTTTGGATGTCTTCTGGGTATTTTCTGAGTGTCTTCTGGATATTTTCTGTGCGTTTTCAGAGTATCTTCTGGATATTTTCTGGGTGTCTTCTGGATGTCTGGTGGGTGTCTTCTGGGTGTCTTCTGGGAGTTTTCAGAGTGTCTCCTGGATGTTTTCTGGATGTCTGCTGGGTGTCTTTTGGATGACTTCTGGATGTTATCTGAGTGTCTTCTGGGAGTTTTCAGAGTGTCTTCTGGATGTTATCTGGGTGTCTTTTGCGTGTCTTCTGCGCATTTTTAGAGTGTCTTCTATATATTTTATGGGTGTCTTCTATATGTCTTTTGGATGTTTTCTTGGTGTTTTCTGAGTGTCTTCTGGGTGGCTTCTGGGTGTTTCCTGGGCACTTTCAGAGTGTCTTCTGGATATTTTAGGGGCGTTTTCAGAGTATCTTCTGGATGTTTTCTGGGTGTCTTCTAGATGTCTGCTGGGTGACTACTGGGTGTCTTCTGGGCGTTTTCTGGGTGTTTCTTAGATGTCTGCTGTGTGTCTTTTGGGTGTCTTCTGGGTGTCTTCTGAGTGTCTTGTGAGTGTCTTCTGGGCATTTTCAGAGTGTCTTCTATATATTTTATGGGTGTCTTCTGTATGTCTTTTGGATGTCTTCTGGGTATTTTCTGAGTGTCTTCTGGATATTTTCTGTGCGTTTTCAGAGTATCTTCTGGATATTTTCTGGGTGTCTTCTGGATGTCTGGTGGGTGTCTTCTGGGTGTCTTCTGGGAGTTTTCAGAACGTCTACTGGGTGTTTTCTGAGTGTCTTCCAGGTGGCTTCTGGGTGATTTCTGGGTGTCTTCTGGATCTCTGCTGGGTGTCTTTTGGGTGTCTTCTGGATGCTATCTGTGTGTCTTCTGGTTGCCTTGTGAGTGTCGTCTGAGTGTCCTCTGGGAGTCTTCTGGATGTTTTCTGGGTGTCTACTGGATGTCTGCTGGGTTGCTTCTGGGTGTCTTCTGGATGGCTTCTGGAAGTTTTCAGAGTGTCTTCTGGATGTTTTCTGAGTGTTATCAGGGTGTCTTCTGGGTGTCATCTGGATGTCTGCTGGGTGTCTTTTGGGTGTCCTCTGGATATTTTCTGGGCGCTTACTGAATCACGCTCAACGTGATCATGCCATGGTCTTCTCTGCGCTTCACACCAACCGGATGATTCGCATACTCCAAATTTGCAAGTTTGTTGTCCGGTGTTTTTTCAACATACCATCATTGCTTTTATCAGTACGGTGAAGATCTAGTTCGTGCTGAGCGATGAAACCGGCTTTATGACTTTTCACGACTTCATTTATATTGGTAATAGACCACGGAAGATGATCTGGGACCATCTAGGGCATATCGTAGGCAGTTAAGTTCTCAAGAGACATTCTTTTTAAATTATGGATGTGTTTTTTGGCAATCTTTGGCTTTTTTCCCATACGTCATTGATACTGTTTTTAGTTGAAATAGTAAATAACATTAAATTCCAAGATAAAGAGGGCTCCCACAATATAGTGGCCCCTGGCCTCCACATTTGTAAATCCAGTCCTACGTTTTTGTCGAAATTAGTGCTTCCGGAGTGTGGGTAGCTGATTTTTATTGAGTTATCTATTCTATAGAAAGCCAAATTGACTCCGAAGTCACACCACAGAATCGTTACATGTTCTGTGGCTTAGTTGGTTAAGGCGCTGGTCTCCATATTCGCTAGTCGTGGGTTCGAATCTCACCAGATTGTGATTTATTTTTCCACAAATTTCATTTCTCAATTTGTCAATTTGCAACATACTCTGCCTTATAAATACAAGTTTTTTTCAGTATTGCAAGATCATGACAATATCAGACAACATTTGTCGACCTTTTTCCTAGAAAAATAAAAAAAAAGTCAACACCCAGCATCTAACATTTGACCTTAGGATTCGCAGGCGGCAATGCTTAGCACTCAACTGTGGCTCACTGTTGTAAATAATAGGAAAAAGAAGAGCATAGGGTTCTTCGTTTCCATAGCTCAGGAAGGAGCACTTGGAATTCAATTTCACTAACATCTCTATGGGTATATGTGTTCCATTTCGTTCAGAAGAACTTAAGAAATTTTCAGATATATCGACAAGAACGAAAATTGATAACTTTGAGTTATTCGTGCGATATTCATTAAATCTTTGAACAACACATCAAAATCACATCCAGATATGACGTAAGAAATTGTTCAATTTGAGATATGATTTAGAGATAATCTCGTCTACCCAGGAAATAGATATAATAATATATACATAACTAGCAGTCCCGGCAAACGTCGTCCTGCCTGCCTACTTTGTTTTTTGACATCCGGTTCCATGAAGAAACGCCCCTCAAAATAGAATTTCATATTTGCCCGTTTTTCTTATCTTTCCGGTCACTTTTTCTAATTATTTTTTCGTACGAACACGTCGGAGTTCTGGCGGAATGCAACAGTGAAAGAATCATGTCGATCTGTGGACCCGTTTCCGAGCTTATTCGTTTCAAGGGATCTTAGAAGCGTTTCAAGAAGTCCTAAGGGGTTCTGCGTGGTCCCAGGGGCACTTCAGGGGGTCTCCGGGGCGTCTGATGGAGGTTTCAGGGGATACAAAGAGGACTCAATGGCGCGTTCGCTTGCTGGGAGTTGATTAGTTGGATAAAAAAAATAACAATGTGCGAAAATTTCAGATGTTTGCTTGATGGGTTTTTTATTTGTCACAAATAGTTAGCATCAAGTGACCAGTTCGCGTTCGTGGCGATTCGTATCTAGCCTTAAGAAGCTACATGAACTGATTTCCGGATCTCAGGGGCGCTTCAGGGAGTCCCAGGAGGTTTTACAGGGGTTCAATGGGCGTTTCTGGTGGCTATCTGGAGATTTTATTTTTAAATTTATTTTTATTTGCAAATTTTAACAAACTACATATGTTAATTCTTCACGTTTCAGGTAGTCTCAGACGGTACCCGAAGGTCTCAGGGGAGATTTAGAGAGTCTCAGGGTGTTTCTGTGGGATTCCAAAGTGTCTTCAAGGCGCTTCAGAGTGTCTCAGGGTAGTTCCAGATGATTTGAAGGGTGTTTCAGGGGCTTTCACGAGAGTTACAGGGGCGTTTCAGGGGGTACCAGAGGGTTCCTCGGGGAGTTAGAAACAGGCGTCTCAGGTGCGTTTTAATGAGACGCTCCGGGTACCCCCTGGATTCAGGGGAATTTTAGGGGATTTCAGGTAGTTCCATGGGGTCTCAGGGCTGCCTCAATGGTTCTCGGGGACGTTTCAGAGGTCTCTGTAGCGTTTTAGGGAGTCCCAGGTAGACTAAGGGAGTCCCTGGAGGTCTCAGGAGCATTTTTGGGGGATTTCAGGGAGTCTCAGGTACACCCAGACAACCAGTAATCGTATAAGATGTTGCATAAGATGATAAAGTGGAGGCCATATGCGTGCATGCCTCCATTTAGGCGCATGTAAAATGTACGTATATCGCCTCCACTTTAACATCTTATGCAACATCTTATACGATTACTGGTTGTCTGGGCATTTTAGGGAACCTGAGGGGCATTTCAAGACGTCCCACGGGGTTTCATAGAGTACCTGGAGGTCTCAGAAATGTGTCAAGTATTTCAGGGGATACTTGAAGGTCTCACGGGCATTTCATGGGGCCTTAGGGGGCTTCTGGGGACACATTTTCACCGATAGAATGTTTTAAAATCTTTTGTTAATGAAAATATATTTAAGCTGTATTTCTATGGAGAAACCTGATGTTCTATGGAGAAACCTGATCATATATGATAATCTGCTGGATCAGACACAGCATGCTCCAGCATCAGTCAAAGCTCTACGACGAGTGATGACCACTGATCAGCACATATCATTCAATTACGCCCCAGCAAGCGAATATAAATTTTGGTGTCGCAGATTCAAAACTTTGTTCGTCTTTGATGACGTATAATCCTATATCTTACAGCTATCTGAGTCCAACAGTGGTCCAACATTCGGTAAAATTTGACCCGACTTTGTCCCGTCATCCGTTAATTTAAAAATACATGGAACCGCTTTTCATTTGAAGTTCAAGTTGGCTGAAATTGTTGTAAACATGACATAGTAGAATTGGCTGAAAAGTTCTATTAGTTACACTCCAAATGAATGACATGAATTTTTGCAACACTATAAACGCCCCTGAAACCTACATTATCTTATTGAAATGCCCTTGAAATCCCTGTAATCAATTAGAAATGCTCCTGAAACTCTTGGAACGGCTTCAAAAGGTTCCAGAAAGCCCCTGAACCACACCTGAAACCCCCTTGAAACGCGCCTGAAGTGCTATCAAATGCCCCTATAACCTGCAGGAACGCCTTCAAAACGTTCCTGAAACCTCTTGAAACTCTCTGAAATGCCTTGAAACGCCACCGAAACCCCTTGTAATACCCATCAAAGGCTCCTGCGAACCCCCTGAATTGCAATTAAAGCTCCTTGAATCGTCGGTGAAATCCCCATAATGTTATTGAATCACCAAATCCCCTGAAACAACCCCCTGAAAGCCCCTGAAGTCCCTTGGAACCCTTTTTTTCTTGGTTCTCCAGGGAACTTTCTGGAAACCCCTTTGGTCCCATCTCAGAAATGCCCAGGAGCAAGACCTGTTCCCGCAAACTAACGTTTCCTCATTGAAGCCCTGACTTAATTTATGCACGAAATTCCGTCTTATTATGCCCTTTTTGATTTATGCTCCTCCAGCATAAATTAGACATAAACAAGAGTTTCTAGTGTATTTTGCGTCATATGAAATAGCAAGTAATTCTCGAAATTAGTGTAGGCCTTACGAAAATAAAAGCTCCCGATAAGTTAGAAAGGACGCGGTTAGACTCTAGGACTTTTCAAAGCGCGAGAGGGCATGAGAGTTCGTCACCTTATCTCAGTCCCCAGTGAGATCCGAATGAGCTAGAAAGTGCAAAGAAGCCCTAGCGGGATGCTTGGGGCTTCCGGCAGAACGTCAGTGTTTCTAGAGAACATTTTCTCGCATTATGATTTTCTCAGGCTCCGTTTTATTCTCCAGAAAAATGCGGGTCTGCTGTTTCCCCTTCTGTTTATATTGTTAGACGTTCTGCCGAGTGTCATGCTGCAGCATTACCATTCACGCTGAGTGTTTCACTTCCAAAAGGAATCCGTACTGCTCATCGAACCAATCGTTCCATTACTCTAGGATGCGTTATTTATGACTGCTTTTACTATTAACAGCTCCTTTAACTTCAGCAGTTCACTAACACAGCGCAACATTTTTTTTTTGTCTCAAGAGCAAGCTTATGTGTATCTGACAGATTTTGGGCCGCTGAATCCGAATCCGGGCTCAGATTTGCTCCAGCACGTCAGAATTTTGAGCTATACCTCAGTTTATAGGGCAAAATATGTGATTTTGGGCTTTTTTGACTGCCAGCTATTGAGCATGGAAATATTTTTTTAAGCAATCAAAAGGTAAATTGGTCAATTAACATCCAATTTAACGACTCATGCAACATATTTCGTTTTACCAAATCGAATTTAACATGTGTGTTTGAATAGAATTCATGCTTGTACAGCCTCATGTAACTATGTGCTGTCAAGTGATGAGTTCAAGGTTTGTTTAAGAATCTCCAAGAGCTCATCTGGGAATAGGTTATTGGATCTACAAGCATAACCAGTCTGGAACGTCTTGGATCCCATCTGAAACAGCCTGACACGTTTATGAAATGCCTTAAAACATCTTTGAAATCTCCCTTGAGCTTTCCTGAGCAGTAACCTAAAATGTATTTTCAAGAACTGTAGGCCCAGAGACCCTCCGGAATGCTACGATGAGCCTCTGAAACACGCAGAAATTCCTCTGGAATTTCCCGAAATGGCTCCGAAACTGCTTCAGATCTTCTGTAACGCACGTGGGTACCTCTAAAACCTCCGAATAAGTTTCTGTAACGCCTCCAAAATCCACTGAAGATCCTCTTAAACTTCCTAAAAAGCCTCCGAAAACGCCCGAAATCCCTACGGCTAGTGTAACGCATCTGAGACCCTCCTAAGCCCGCGAAAACGGCCCTGTAACACCTCCACAATTGGTAGGATTTTCACTATTTTGAAACTTCTTCCCTGTAAATGCTTTGAAACGCCTCCAAAAACCTGCTGCAACCCCCTCTGAACCTCTGTAACGTGCATTATACCCTCTCCAGAATCCCTCGCTCCAGAAAACTCGCTGAAAATTCTCTGGAACTTCCTGAAATGGCTTCGAAAACCCCTGAAACTGCCTCGGACCCCTGTAATGCACGTGAAAACCTCTAAACCCCCAAATACGTTTCTGTAACGCCTCCAAAATCCGCTGAAGATCATCTGAAACTTCCTAAAATACCTCCGAAAACCCTCTGGAACCATCCGGGCTCGTGTAACGCATGCTCGCAAAAACGCGCCTGTACCGCCTCCAAAATTCGCTAAAAATTTTCTGAAACTTCTCCAAAAAAAACTCCGAAAACTTACTGAAACTCCCTTGGACCCCGTGTAACGCACCTGAGACCCTCCGAAATGCCCGAAAAAGATTCTGTAACACTTCTGGAACCTCCTGAAAACTACCTGAAACTTCCTCGGATATGCACATGAGACCCTACCAAAACGTCCCTGTAACGCCTCAGGAAACTCCTGAAAATTTTTCCAAACCCCCACAGACCCATGTAACGCACCAGAGACACTCAGAAACTCCAGGAAAACACCCCATGGATGATTACATGACATGATACCATCCAAAACCCCTGAAAACGATCCTGTAGCGCCACCGAAAATCCTCTGAAATTCCGTGAAACGCCTCGTACAACCCCGTGAAACCCTGTAAAGCATACGACACTCTGCGAAACCACCCGAAAACATCTTTGAAACCCTTCTAAGTCCTCTCCGCGCTGACTCCTGGCGTCCCTAATGGTTTGGATAGTATTTTTGATGGCTTATCCAAACTATTCTGAAGTTCAACGTTGCGATCTGTTGGACTTACATGGGCATCAAAAAACATACTCAACTATGTAACGTTGCGTAACTCTACATATGAAGTAGAAGAAGAAACTTTTGAAACTGTCGTTGGTTCACTTGACCTAGAATATCCCAAGCAAACTTTCAGTGTTTCCTTAACTTTCTTATTTAACGCCTATGTACACAGTCGCTTTGTATCGTATCTTTAAAGAAAACGTTTCTATTGTAACCGGAGAAATTGTGTTCTCAACTCAAGAATACTTTGGAGTACCCGGTTTTTACAACTTCCACACTTTCCCCACTTGCGGAATTGCACCTCGCAAACATCCTCATCCGGCTCCCAGTCGAATTCCCCCGCCGCAAATGTCCATGAGAGTCCATAAACCGCCTGGACTCATCGTCCGCCGTGGATTAACCGAATGGGCTAATCGGTCGTCCATCACTAGGCCGATGACAGAGTCACCGTTTCCCGGCCCGGCCCGATAAGATAACAATCAATTCACAATTTAAGCACACAAACGGCAACTCATCGAGTTCAAGTGCTTCGACTCGTGAGGAGAGAACAGCTAACCGGAATTCTCGATGCCAGGTGTTCGATCCATCTCGACTCGACTGAATGCGCCGCCGGCCGTTGAGGTGGGCGTCCTTTCGGGGCGCGGGATCTTATCTCACGAGCGTCACGGTAATCTTATCTGGGTCGTCGTCGTCGTCGCGGTTGAGTTCTCGATAGTCTCGAAGTTGGCCGGCGGTATTTTGGGAATCGATTGGTCAATTTGGCTTAGTGGTGGCTTAGCTGAACGGGTTGGATCAGTCCGTTGCCGGTCGTCTAGGGAGTCGGATGTGTCGCGAGTATTGTGCTTCATGGGAAGGAATGCGTACGGTGCAGTGATGGGACCGGGAAGAGGACTGTTGTCATCGCGGTGGATGAGTGGTACGTGTGGGAGGTTAATGGGAGAGGGTTCAATAGTCCATTGAGTGCGGTGTGAAATTGGGTTTTACGGAATAGTGGGAAGTGATTAGATGGCTCAAGGTTCGGTGGGTTGATGGGACTAGGAAATTGCGTGGAATGATTGATTGTGGGGGCCAAGTGTTTGGGTGTAGTTCTGATTTCTGAATATCTTGCAGTGAGGTTGATTGTGTTGGTGCTGGTATTGGTGGCGTGTCAACGAGTAGCAGCGCAAGATGAGGAACATCACTGTGTGATGTATGGAGTGTGCTACCAAATTGGGATGCACAAGCAGAATTGCCCGACCACGGAAAAGGCAAAACCACTCGATAGCCTGATGGCTGAAGAGATCTTGAAACGGAGATGCGGTTTTGTGTTTGAAGATGAGAAAATGCCTGTGTGTTGTAACCACGAACAACTTATCGAACTGGATAACAACTTTAAGAACGGGGAAGGTGTGTTTGGCCGATGTGAGACATGCACGAGGAATATGCTGTACAGTATATGCAACATGGCCTGTAGTCCGGAGCAGAGTCGATTCTTGACGACCCATACGACTATTATTCCGAGTACCCCTGATGACATAAGCTACGTGAGCAAAGTAGACTACCGGATAGATCGAGCTCACGTGCAGGGCGTCTACGATTCCTGTAAGGGTGTAATCCTGCCTTCAAGTGGTAAATATGGGATGGATATTGCCTGTGGAGGTTGGGAGTCTACAGGATGCACCGCGGAGAGATGGTATGAGTTTCTCGGTGACTCCATCAACAATGACTACGTGCCGTTCCTGATCGAGTACCAGTACCCGGAAAATGCGTATAACCGATACAACCAGGATGTACTGCACTGCAATGAGGGGTACAACGACTCGAACAGTTGCTCGTGCGTAGATTGCTTCGACAGTTGCCCTGTGTCGGACCCTCCCAAAGCTGTTGATCCTGGATTCTTGGTTGGAGACCTGAACGGAGTGACCTTCGTGGTAGCTGTAGTTATCGGAGGATTCGGATTGGTTATCGTCCTGTTCAGTGGATTTTATAAATCTTCTGGGTCTTCGTTTGAGTTTCCAAAGTTCTGTGGTGGTTTCCCAGCTGTTAACGTCGGATTGACGAAATTCTTCACTTGTTGGGGTACTTGTGAGTAACTTTGAGGGTGGCGTAACCAGAAACATCATTCCTATAACAGTCATAATCGTTTGCAGTTTGTGCTGCGCATCCAGTGCTGGTCATCGCCATTTGCTCTTGGATCGTCGTAGGTCTCTGCTACGGAATCATTCACCTGCAGATAACAACAGATCCGGTAGAGCTTTGGGCTGCTCCAGAAAGTCGCTCTCGCGTCGAGAAAGACTATTTTGACTCACGGTTCTCGCCTTTTCACAGAACGACCCAACTGTTCATCAAACCCACCAAGCAAAACTACGTAAGTCTTTATTGTATTAGCCGTTTCCAAACAATATCTAGCAACCCTTCCTTACAGGTCGTTCATCAAACCTCCACGGGTAACATCACCTTTGGTCCGGCATACGACAAGGAGTTTCTCCTAGCAGTCTTCGAGTTACAAGAGCAAATCGAGCTGATCGGGCAGGACGAGGACGCGGGTTTGGAGAAGATCTGCTACGCTCCGATGACGGCAGCCGGTCAAGAGACAGTCCTGAGCGAGTGTACCGTTCAGTCGGTGTTCGGATACTTCCAGAACGACTACGACAAATTCAACAACATACGCACCGATATTGAAGGGTTCGAGGTCAACTACCTGAATACAATCAATGACTGCACTCGGAATGCGTACATTCCGGCTTGCTTCGGCCCCTATGGTGGTCCAGTGGAACCGGGCATAGCCGTTGGAGGATTCCCGAAGCCGGCTTCGGGAGAGAGTCCCGACTTCCGACTGGCT